>NC_041388.1:655828594-655861720 GCF_002162155.2 Triticum dicoccoides | reverse complement strand
GACGGCGGCATCCGGCAGTCAAAGGAGGAAGACGTTGACGAGCCCAGCATTGTGGCACTTCCCTGCTTGTGGCGGTTGACTAGGTGATGCGGAGGAGCTCGGTGGAGTCGGGGAACACGGTAGGAGACCTCGGGTGGGCGGTTGCTGCGGCGGTCATGACGGCGAGCTGCGGCGATTCTCGGGGTTGCTCGAGGCTACGAGAGAGCGAGATCCAGAGGAGAGGGAGAGGGCTAGACAGCGATGGGAGAGGCAGGGGAGGTTGGGGACGTCTCCTGGCGTCGCGAGAAGGACCAGGGGGAGGAAGCAGGAGGTGGCGTCCGGTGCGTGCGCGGGCGACACGCCTCTGCCTACTAGTAGTGGTTGAAGACGCCGCTTTGGCCTGGTGGGCCAGGCCAGCAACAGAGACAGGCCAGGTAAGTGCGCCAGGTAAGTTTCTATCCTTTCTACTTCTTTCTATTTTTGTTTCTTTATTTAAACTTGCCACTGTTTAAAATTTAGAACAAATCAAAACAGTGCCAAATATCCTCTAAGTATAACTTATGTTGCTCATTGGATATTTCCAAATGCACATAAATTATCACAGAGCATTTAAAAACATATCCATATATATTTGAATATATTTTCAAATTCAAATACAATATTGTTTTAAATTCAGAGACCAAATAATTCCTTAAAAATGTTCCAGAATTTTGGTTTGGTATATAACCCTTGCCAAAATTCTCAAAACTATTTTTAGGGAATTTTGGATTCACTGAATGCAATTTAAAGGGTTCTTGCCCTTCTTTTAAAAGATTTTGAGGCTTTCAAATTCCCTCAATTCAAGTTTCTTCAATTTAAACATGATGCATGCTCATGGATGCAACTATTACACTCAGATATTCTAGGGCTGTGACACCCAGTTTTTGTAATATGCTTCTTCGTTGCGCTTTATGATCACTGGTGGTGAACTTCGATGCCTAGTGGATGTAATATACCTTAAATCCTTTATTGTATAGTGTAGGTTTATTCTTAGTTACTATGTCATAATTTATTTATTGTATATATAGAGTAGGTTTGTTCTTAATTCCTACCAGTTACTGCCAGCATTCGCTATCTGAAAAAAAACAGATGTAGTCGACCGGACCGAAACATTTGACTCTAACGGGCCAGATTTTTCGCGGACCACAATTGGACCGGCATGCGTCTTTCTTGGGCCCGAATGATTGGGGCCTTCACACATTGCGCCAGGCCCAAACTTACACCGGCCTATATTTTAGTTGGGCCTTTTGTCGACCCAGTGCTTAGTTTGGCCCAGGTAGCGTTGGGCCATTAACAGGCTGAATATCGTACTGGCCTGTTACGGCCGAGATGAAACAACGGGCCTTTAGCAGGCCAAAATGCATGTTGGGCCTCAATTTTCACTAGTCGTCGACGGACCTTCAGTAGGCCGAAATGTAGACTGGGCTGTTTAGGGCCCAGTTAGCTCACGGGCCGTTACCAGGCCGAAACATATCTCGGGCCTTAGTTGGCCCACTGATATCATGGGCCTTTAAGAGGCCGAAAGCTTAGCACAGGCATCAACGGGCCGAATTACGCGACAGGCCTTTAACAGGCCCAAAGTCATGTTGGGCTTAACTGTTGCCACCTTTAGCACGGGCCGTTAGTGGGCCTGATGTCCCGTCGGACCATATATGGCCCATGGGCAGCATGGGCCATTCCCAGGCCGAATGTCACACCGGGCTGAAATGGGCCCATGTCTACATCAGGCCTCTAACAGGTCGAAAGTCACTGGGCTGTAGTTGGGCCCAAATATTCGGCGAACAATTAACGGGCCAGATCTGGCTTTGGGCCACAAATGGGCCCAAATATTGGGCGAACAATTAACGGGCTAGATCTGGCTTCGGGCCGTAAATGGGCCCAAATATTGGGCGAACAATTAACGAGCCAGATCTGGCTTCGGGCCGTAAATGGGCCTTTATTAAGCAGGCTGTTATTGGGCTAGCCCACTAGTGCCTGATTAAGTTCTACGAGCCTTTGACTGGGCCAGCCATTTTAACATATATGGGCCTCTGTTGGATGGGCGACATCTGGCCCACTGACGTGCTTATAGGTGTTCCCTTCGGCCAATCAGAATTTTACACGTGGAAATTTCCCATTGGTCAGGGCTGTTAACGGGTTATCAGATCCAAAATCTGACCCGATAGCTTAATGGTGTTCCGTTACGGTGGATGCCACGTGTCGGTCACCCTTGACGAAAGGGCTTCTATGATGCACGATTTATCATCATGGAAGTGGAAAATTCCATGATGATAATTTTGGTAATGTCATGGAACACTTCTACGACAGCACAGGTATGACTCTCTTGATTCTGTCATAAAATCGTCATGGATGTACATGCATGACAAAAAACGCGACCTACTGTGACAACCATGTATCATCACGGAAGAGTATTTTTTTGTAGTGCAGGGACTAAACATGGACTAGATATTATTAAATGACATGCTAAAAAATCATGTTACCCCTAGTAATGAACTAATAGAGACAAGTTGTGATGCAGGGCAGGGGTAGCAGTTGGAAAAAGTCCCCAAAAGACTCTCCCTCGGGGTCTTCTTTCTTTAGTCCCTAAAAGTCCCTCATGTTTGGTTTAGATGGGACTGACACGGACTTTTTTAGTCCCTACACCAAAATATCCCTGTAAACAAACACCCTCTAATAATACCGCTGGATAGTTGATGCAATGCCACAGTTAAAAGCAAATTACATGTTTAACAAATTTTATTGTTAATATAATCTCTCTGTTAATATTAATCAATGCCACCTGTGTGTAAATAGGGTTATCTACTTCACCTCGTTGCTATTGTGACCTTTTGTTGAACTACACAAAACACTTTTGTTTTAAGAGTGTTTTGTGTAGTTCAACCAAAATGTCACACCGACAATATTGCTTGATTGCTTGATCTTAGTGGAACTGCACAAGAGGAGATCTTACTTCCTATCCGTGTTGGCAAATTTGGTTCAGATCTTCTTCTTGTGTGTTGTTTGATTTCCGCGTCATGAGAGGTCAGTACTAGCCTTCTTTCACATGATTGGGCAGTGTGCTTTCATATGTTGTGCTACTTGTACTCTAATGTTGCTTGATTTTAGGGAACTGCACAAATAGAGACAAGACTTCCAATCTGTATGTGCACCGTAATATCCCATTGAGGTAAGATAAGGATATTTCACAACTGTTGGCTTGTATTTTGACACTTTCATCTGAAAATTAATGTCGTTGTTTAGTGCTATACTTGTGCTCCCTAATTGACATGCCAAATCTTACATTGAAGGCGAAGCTTGTCTGTTATTGAAACAATGATGAAGGGGAAGAACAAGCGGAAGAAAAACAAAAATCAACTCCCGGTGCTGTAATGAAGCACTGGAACTATGATGACACAAGTAATGATATAGTTTTGCATCTTAATTTATTGCTATGGCTGGAACGAGCAATTGTTTTGCCACTGATTTGATGCCACTCTTAATGTAATATGTAATTATCTCTACCTGTGCAAACATGGATCTTCTTTGAAGATACCATATATTTTAGTGGAACTGCACAACAAGATGTTGGAAACATTAAACTAATTGAGGAGTATATAGTAAGCATGGCTGATACGTCTCCAACGTATCTAATTTTTTTTATTGTTCCATGCTATATTATATTCTGTTTTGGACAATATGTGGCTTTATTATACACTTTTATATTATTTTTGGGACTAACCTATTAACCGGAAGCCCGACCTAGAATTGTTGTTTTTTGCCTATTTCAGAGTTACGCAGAACATGAATATCGAACGGAGTCCAAACGGAATGAAACCTTCGGGAATGTGATTTTCGGAACGAACATGATCCAGAGGACTTGGACCCTACGTCAAGACATCAACCACGAGGCCACGAGGTAGGAGGGCATGCCTAGCCCCCCTGGGCGCGTCCTCCACCCTTGTGGGCCCCCTGTTGCTCCACCGACGTACTCCTTCCTCCTATATATACCTACGTACCCCCAAACGATCAGATACGGAGCCAAAACCCTAATTCCACCGCCGCAACTTTCTGTATCCACGAGCTCCCATCTTGGGGCCTGTTCCAGAGCTCCGCCGGAGGGGGCATCGATCGCGGAGGGCTTCTACATCAACACCATAGCACATCCGATGAAGTGTGAGTAGTTTACTTCAGACCTACGGGCCCATAGTTATTAGCTAGATGGTTTCTTCTCTCTTTCTGGATCTCAATACAAAGTTCTCCCGCTCTCTTGTGGAGATCTATTCGATGTAATCTTCTTTTGCAGTGTGTTTGTTGACACCGATGAATTGTGGGTTTATGATCAAGTTTATCTATGAACAATATTTGAATATTCTCTAAACTATTTTATGTATGATAGGTTATCTTTGCAAGTCTCTTTGAATTATCAGTTTGGTTTGGCCTACTAGATTGATCTTTCTTGCCATGGGAGAAGTGCTTAGCTTTGGGTTCAATCTTGCGGTGTCCTTTCCCAGTGACAGTAGGGGCTGCAAGGCACGTATTGTATTGTTGCCATCGAGGATAACAAGATGGGGTTTATATCATATTGCATGAGTTTATCCCTCTACATCATGTCATCTTGCTTCAAGCGTTACTCTGTTCTTATGAACTTAATACTCTAGATGCATGCTGGATAGCGGTCAATATGTGGAGTAATAGTAGCAGATGCAGGCAGGAGTCGGTCTACTTGTCTCAGACGTGATGCCTATATACATGATCATACCTAGAAATTCTCATAAATATGCTCAATTCTGTCAATTGCTGAACAGTAATTTGTTTACCCACCGTGAATACTTATGCTCTTGAGAAAAGCCACTAGTGAAACCTATGGCCCCCGGGTCTATCTTCCATCATATTAATCTTCCAATACTTAGTTATCTTCATTGCCTTTTATTTTAGTTTGCATCTTTATCATAAAAATACCAAAAATATTATCTTATCATATCTATCAGATCTCACTCTCGTAAGTGACCGTGTAGGGGTTGACAACCCCTTATCGTGTTGGTTGTGAGGATTTATTTGTTTGTGTAGGTGCGAGGGACTCGTGCGTGGCCTCCTACTGGATTGATACCTTGGTTCTCAAAAACTGAGGGAAATACTTACACTACTTTGCTGCATCACCGTTTCCTCTTCAAAGGAAAACCAACGCAAGTGCTCAAGAGGTAGCAAGAAGGATTTCTGGCGCCGTTGCCGAGGAGGTCTACGCAAAAGTCAACACACCAAGTACCCATCACAAACCCTTATCTCCCGCGTTACATTATTTGCCATTTGCCTCTCGTTTTCCTCTCCCCCACTTCACCCTTGCCGTTTTATTCGCCCTCACTCTCGTTCCTCCCTCTCTTTCTCTATTTGCCTCTTTTTGCTTGTCTCTTGTTTGCTTGTGTGTTGGATTGCTTGCTTGTCACGATGGCTTAAAATAATACTAAATTGTGTGACTTTACCAATACCAACAACAATGATTTCATTAGCACTCTGATTGCTCCTCTTACCGATGCTGAATTTTTTGAAATTAATGCTGCTTTGTTGAATCTTGTCATGAAAGATCTGTTTTCCGGCCTTCCTACTGAAGATGTCACTAACCATCTAAATAGCTTCGTTGATTTGTGTGATATGCAAAAAATAAAGATGTGGATAATGACATTGTTAAATTGAAGCTATTTCCTTTTTCGCTTAGAGATCGTTCTAAAGCTTGGTTTTCGTCTTTGCCTAAAAATAGTATTGATTCTCGGAATAAGTGCAAAGATGCTTTTATCTCTAAGTATTTTCCTCCCACTAAGATTATCTCTCTTAGAAATGATATTATGAATTTTAAGCAACTTGATCATGAACATGTTGCACAAGCTTGGGAGAGGATGAAATTAATGATACGTAATTGCCCTCCGCATGGTTTGAATTTGTGGATGATTATACAAAATTTTTATGCCGGATTGAACTTTGCTTCTAGATATATTTTAGATTCGGCCGCGGTAGGCACTTTTATGGAAATCACTTTAGGAGAGGCTACTAAACTCCTAGATAATATTATGGTTAATTATTCTCAATGCCACTGACGGTGTCCTAGACTAGGGGTACTCACCACGTCATCTCCCGATCTGTTAGATTGGGACGAGGACCCCCATGGCCGTATACTCATGGGCCAGTTCGGACAGCTGTCGCATACAAGGAAGATTCCACAAGACTTGGCGATCAAGACAAGGACTCCTCCCCACCGGCGTATTTGGCTAGGACTCTTGTTATCCTAGGCCTCTGGTGCATTATATAAACCGAGGCCAGGCTAGTCGATAGAAGATATAGAACATACAATCATACCATAGCCTAGCTTCTAGGGTTTAGCCTCTACGATCTCGTGGTAGATCAACTCTTGTAATACTCATATCATCAAGAACAATCAAGCAGGACATAGGGTATTACCTCCATCAAGAGGGCCCGGACCTGGGTAAACATCGTGTCCCCTGCCTCCTGTTACCATCCGCCTTCGACGCACAGTTTGGGACCCCCTACCTGAGATCCGCCGGTTTTGACACCGACATTGGTGCTTTCATTGAGAGTTCTGCTATGTGATCTGCAAAAGGATCGATGGCTCGTCTGCAGATTGACTGCGACGTCGACATCTTCGTCACTGACTCGACTGGTCACACTACAAAAAAAGACACATCCGTGACATTTTGGGCCGAACGAAAAAAAAATTGTCATACATATGACACTTCTATGATGATAATTGTGACAAAACCCGGTATCATCATAGATGTGGTGGGCTCCTACTTCTATGACAAAAAATCATGATAGAAAATGGGCTTTTCATCCTGGGCGGGCCGGAGACGCAGCTGCATGACATTCTTTGGGTCGTCCATGACGGAAAAAACCATGGTAGAAGCGAGGGAGAGGAAAATTTAGGGGAGTTCCCGATTACGGTGGGAGGTCGGGGGCCGAGCGATGCACGTTTCTCTCGTACATGTACATGCGTGTGTGCGAGGCATTGGATCTAACTAAATCCGAGCGAGGCGTTGGGCTCTAACTGAACCCGAGCGATTGCACTATAGGCTACGCGTTACTGAACCCGAGCGATCGATCGATGGCTGTTAACTGAACCCGATCTAGCGATTCCTTCGCTACTGCTGCTAACTGAAGCCGATCGATGCTGCCTCTGGGATGAACAGTGAGCATTGCAGGGGGGGGGGTTGGATGAACAGTGAGCGGTGGCGTTGCCTCCAGATGAACAGGACCCCGTGGTGTGGTGGAGGGCTGGATGAACAGTAGACGGTGGAGGGGTGCCCATGGAGGGGTGGTTGAACAGAACCCCGTGGTGTGGAGGGATGGATGAACAACAGACGGTGGAGGGGTGGTTGAATAGTAGCCGGTGGAGTAGCGCGCGGTGGAGGCTGGATGAACAGGAGTCCATGGAGGCTAGAGGAGGTCGACAGTAGTGGCCTGTGGAGGCTGGAGGAGGTCGACGATGGAGATGAACAATATCCCGTGGAGTCCTGTTTTACGGTACGCCACACCCCTCCCGATGAACAGGACCCCCTTTTCGACTGTAGGATATCCGTTTCGTCCGTTTTGCGGTACGCCACACCCCTCCCGATCAACAGGACCCCTGTTTCGACCGTAGGAGGTCCGTTTCCTCCGTTTTGCGATACGCCAGACCCCTCCCGATCAACAGGACCCTGTTCAGGCCTCATTTCCATCGCCTATTCCGTCCAAGCCCTCCCGACGAACACGACCACGCATTCCGTTCCGACCTAGCCGGTTGGCTCCCACGCGTTCTGTTGCCTCCCGATGAACATGACACATTCCGTTGCCTCCCCATGAACACGACGACGACGCTGACTCCTCATGAACACGACGACGACGTTGTTTCTCCGTTCTGACCCAGCCATGTACATGAGCCCTGGCCATACGTATGCGCGAGTAGGCGTTCGAGACCCTGCCCGTATGTACGTAAGTGGCCGTATTTTCTTTCTTGCACCCTGGCCGCTGTACATACGTGTACATGCTACGTGCGCGCCTCTACTACGACACGTGCGCGCCTCTACTATGACACGTGCGCCCCTCTACGTCGACCAGTATATATGTACGTACACGTTCGCGACCAGAATGACAACGCTACGTACGCTTCGACCAGGTGGGTCCCGACTGTCAGGCACTTCCTTGCGTGTGAAGATGTAGCTGGTGGGTCCCAATAGTCAGGGGGGCGAATCGCTTTGTTTTTTCCTGGACGCACTTCCTTGCGTGCGAAGGTGTAGCTGGTGGGTCCCAGCAGTCATGGGGAAGCGTTTTTTTCGTGAAATACGGTGGCCCGTCCTGTGGGTCCCTGCTTTCAGGTGGAGGAATAATTATTTTTGCACGTAATAAGGAGACACTTCCTTGTTGCGGCCGTGGACCCAACTGTCAGCCTCTCCATGTACATTCCACGTTCGATGGAAGCCGTTCCTTGACCATGTTGACCACGCCGCGCCGAGAGCACCAGGGCGGTGGACGACGACGAGGCCTAGGAAGGGGACGACGCGGAGCCGGGGAAGATGCGGTAGTGGATGCCCACGCATAGAGGAGTACGAGGGTTCACTGCTTCGCTGCGGTGTGAGGCTGCCGTCGCCGCAGAATAATAGGGGGTGTGGGTGAGTAGAGGGATGGCCTGACCAGCGGTGGGAGTAGTAGGGGGTGGTGAGGCCTCCGCCGCATCGCATACGGCCACGGGAGGTAGGAGCATGAGGCACGATTGGCGCTGGTTTGGGCGGCTGGAGCAAGAAGACCAAAGGTTGAAGAAGCACTACGGCCGTTGGATGGACATCGTACGATCACTGGAGCTAGAATCATCCATATATTGACTAACTTGACAAAGCCCTCTGTCCCCGTTAACTTAGTAGGCCCACAAGTCTGTCTGCTAACAGGGGGGATATTCATTTTTTGTGTGTAATAAGGAGGCACTTCCTTGCATGCGAAGATATAGCTGGTGGGTCCGAGCTGTCAGCGGCGGTAACGTTTTTTCGTCAAATACAGAGGCCCTTTCGGTGGGTCCCTGATGTCAGGTGGAGGAATCATTATTTTGCGCGTAATAACGAGGCATTTCCTTGCGTGCGGCCGTGGACCCAGCTGTCCGCTTCTCCACGTACAGTCCACTTCAGATGCATGTCGGTCGTTGACCATGTTGAACAGGCCGCGCCGAGAGCACCAGGGCGGTGGACGACGGCGAGGCCTACGAAGGGAATGACACGGAGGCAGGGAAGACTCGGCAGTTGTTTCCCACGCGGAGGGGAGTACGACTGTACGAGGGTTTACTGGTTCGTCTGCCGTCGCTGGAGAATAACAGCAGGTGTGGCTGAGTAGAGGGATGGCTAGGCCAGCGATGGGAGTACGGTGGGGCGGTGAGGCCTGCGCGGCAGCACAGCCGGCCGCGGGGAGGAGGGAGCAGGAAGTCCTCCCACCGGTGCTTGTTTGAGCGGCTGGAGCAGGAAGAGCAGAGGTTGAAGAAGCACGACGGCCGTTCTATGGACATCCAACAGTCACTGCTTGTGCGTCAACCTTTTTGAAACTAATTGCTGGTTTCATGTGTTTTAAAAATGTACAACCCATTTCTCATTATTGATGGGCCATTTTCTCGGCCAGCCGAATGAAAGCTCTCCTCGTCTTGAAAGATTTGTAGCCCAATAGGCCTAACAAAGCGACTTACTTGGCAAATCACAAAAAAACTTGGTTTTGGCCGTGGACCCAGCTATCAGTCCATTTTTTTAGTCCATTTGGTGGGCTGGGTGAAACAATGGTGTAGCATCTATGCAGCCCGTTTAAATCCAATTTGCATTTTTCTCGAAATCCGCAGACTTGCTGGGCTGGGTGAAAATATCATGTTGGGCTAGACGGAGAAATGTTATAAAAACATAAACACATGATTGCACGTCAGTAAAATCTTTGCAAGCTTATGTACGCAATCACTAGGAGTTAACTTGCCAAGTTATATATAAACAATTATTATTATTATTATTATTTTGTAAGAACTTTCAACATACGAAATAAGATATCATTTTAATTTGATGAGTTAATAGTACATGGGGTACAATTAATTTTTAGGCTAGACGTGGGACAGTTGAGTTGGTTCTAGGGGAAAGTACTGGGAGAAAACTCAGTTTACATCGAAAAAGAAAGTGGGAGAAATTTCAGAGACCTGCTGGGTCCACCTGAGGAGGGGAATATGTTGGGAGGAAGGAGATTCAAAGCACGGCAGCCGAGTGACCTAGTTTTTTTACGGACAAGTGAACTAGTTTAGATACATAAGCAAATAGCCACTAAAAAGAAATCAGGTCAATGGGTTCTTAAAAGAAATATTTCAGACAAAACAGATAATTACGACACATAGGCTAATGCATGAAACACTTAGATGATAAAGGTGCTTATAAACAGATAAAGTACAACATCTAGACCTTCCGGTCACGCTTGATGATGACGTTGTGGCTGTCGGTGTACTCGTCGGTTACGGGAAGCAGACACGCCCTCATGTCCAAGATCTGCCTATACATGTCGTAGCATGCATATGCGTCCTTGGCCGCATAGGTTATGTAGGCTAGATTCAGAGGTACATCCCACGTTTTCAGGTCATCTTCTTTCATGTTGGCGTATCAGGGGTCGATGATGGTCTCAGCGAGGTCAACCACGGAGTCATTCTCCTGCCCGTTGTCTTCCTTCTCTCCACCGTAGCGAAGGTGCAGTCGGCGCTGCCGATGAAACGGGCGAATGCTCCAGAACCTGGTGCAGCCATAGGATTGAGGCGAGGTAGAGGTTCACCGAGTCTGTATCATTGGTGTACATCACATTCAACTTGGTGCAACCATAGGAATGAATGGCGAACTCAAAGGGGAACTCCTTGCTGAAGTCCGTATCTAGCAGGCTCACCCCTCGGATCGCCATTGGAGTCTCTTCGAGTGAACGAGTGTGTAGGCGGCGGCAGCAGTTCGTTTTTCAGCTCTTGGGGAACTGGATTCAACAGTAAGCTGAGTGTGTACAGGCGACAATAGTTACTACCCCTCCCTCGTCTGCTGCATGGCCGGCAGAAGATGCACCCTCGGCCACACGTCGGTTCACTAGCGGGTCTGTATTGGTACTGTAATAACAAGAGTTACTGGTCACTTTACTTAAATTTCATTAGCTTTAATAGAAATTTGTACTGAAAAGAAGCAATGCATTCGCTCGTTCTATGAGTGCCACATGAACAACATGCACAACAATTAGAATTATTATTCTTAGGACGCACATGATGAGCACATTTGTCACACTTTCACAAAGATAATACTACCAAGTTTTAACTGTTTGTTATGGTTGTTGTCCTCTGCATCATCATGCCGTGTTTCCCAGCTTGCAAGATTCAGAACCAACAAATAAGATCCAAATAATAAGTACAACAAAGATGCCTACACATCTCATTGATTCCCAGCTTGCAAGATTCAGAACCAACAAATAAGATCCAAATAATAAGTACAACAAAGATGCCTACACATCTCACTTATTCCCAGCTTGCAAGATTCAGAACCAACCCATTAGAGCCTTTTGATAAAGTCAATATCAGGATTAAATCCATCTGGGCTAGCCATGTCATACAATCGAAGAACTTGGCGAATGCTCTTGACCGTCACAACATCTGTAGTTGAGTATTCCTGTTTGCACAACATGTTTGCACAGCACAAACAAGGAGACAGGAGAGCATGATTTCGCTTTAATAGAGGCCTCCTTGAACTCAACCTCTAGCTCTACTTGGATGAGGTCTGCCTGGAGTTCCATGATTCAATTCATGCGCCTTTTTCTGCAGTTCACCTGAAGTGAAACAAAGATTGCATCATTCAGCTAGCAAGAAGTACTTGCTCTTGTGAGCTGGCAGGTTCTTCTTTAGTAGTTGCACTAAAATTGAGGAACATTAAGGTTGGTTGTCCGGCTCATGTAAGGTGCAACTATAATTTTCTTATCCTTTTGTGCAGTTCCACTAAAATAAAGTGCCATTGTCGTGACAGTGATGGCTCCATCTTGCAAAGGCTAATAAAATGTTGCATGAGATTACCAACAGAACTTGACGGAGATTTTGGAAACTCCAATCACCATTTTGTGCAGTTCCACCAAAATTGAGAGATGTTGCCCACATGACATTTTAGTTGAACTACACAAGACACTCATTCCAAAAAAAGTGTTTTGTGCAGTTCACCAAAAGGTAGCAACAAGGTGAAATGGATATCCCTATCTGCACAAAAAGATAGAAAGTAAACAGTTGCTGGTCAATAAGAATATACGAAACATATACAAAATGAAAAGAAGCATCTTAATTATGTTAATGGCAATCATGCAAGGAAAGTAGAAATTTTAAAACATCAGCAATGCTTCATGTTACCAGAAGCATTACGATCGACAATGAGATTCCTCAAATATCGGATTCCTTTAATGGTGGCATTGCTTGTTTACCAGACACAATAAATTCATAGTGGGGAAAACAGCAAGAGTGCCATTGTACTATGTGAGGGCAGCAAATCTAATCTTGGAGACCTTTTACTATGTGAGGGCAGCAAATCTAATCCTGGAGACCTTTTACTATGTGAGGGCAGCAAATCTAATCCTGGAGACCTTTTACTATGTGAGGGCAGCAAATATGATCCTGAGACCTTTTACTATGTGAGGGCAGCAAATCTAATCCTGGAGACCTTTTACTATGTGATGGCAGCAAATCTAATCCTGGACATACTCTGTTGACTTGTCCACCAGCCGCCACTTTCTATCCTTTCTTCAACCAATAATAGATTTGTTCCTTATCCAGTTTGTACTGCGTTTTCCCATTATTTCCCTTTTCAACCAAGAGACCGGTTGGGTATCGGGTCTCTACTACTTTCACCATATTATTTCCTCTTTGAATCAAGTCCTAGATTCATGCTACTACTTTCCTTCCTTTCTTCGTTGTTTGAACAAAGCCCTAGATTCGAATGCATGAAGTAGCTTTACCTCTAATAATACTAAAAATTTAGGTGGAAGAGCTGATGGGAGTAGAAAAATATGCACATGCAGACACGTGGGGACCTGAGGCAGTAGAGCAAGGCCGCTTTCGAAGAACTTATACCCGAGGGTCGCCGGGATGTCGGCGGCGGTAGGTCGGATCTGCGGACAATACGACAGGGAGGAAGAAGGGTCGGAGGACCTCCTGAGCCGGCCATGTGTCGGAGAGAACGGCACGGGCAGAGGATCGGGCCCCTCCGGCAGCTGTGGGTTTCCTCCCTCGGCGGCGATGACTGCGTGAATGATGCACCTTTTAGTCCTCTACACACACCGGCCGAAGGGATCCGGCCGGATCTGTGACCAGCGGTGAGCAGAGAGAAAATGTCGCTAACGCTGTCTTGTTTATATCTAGAGAAGATGAGAGAATTAATAGAGAAACCCTAGTAAAGCAAGCGCTCAGGCCCCTGTGTCCATATATAGTGGAGTGATTATCTTTTTTCTCTCCACAACAAGCGTTTCAATTTGTGTACGTGACATTAAAGAAAAGAAACACTCTATTTAAGGTGACTACTGTACGACTCCTACTTACTACTAGTAGTACTACAGTATTGTTCACTTGTGCTCCCCGCCCCTCCATTCATTGAACAACCCCACGGGTGAATAAACATACAGTAAGTACCGTATTTATATAGAACGAACAAGCTCGAACTATTTTCGCGTAGTTAAAAGTTGAGGGCGGGGCTTTTCCCGGGCAGTACGCGTGGTAGTTTTTGGGTAGGGCTAGAAGACTATTTTAATTTTTTTTAACTTCGAGATGGCCACATAGCATGGAGCCGACCCCAATGATTTTAAGCTTACAGGCACTATACACGCTATCCTAGACTACTGTACACATGAAACTGCCACACGAGTGTCCGGGCTGCGCTTGGCTCTTCGCCTCTTCGGGAAGTCGAACAATGATGGAATACTACTGCACTGGAGGAGTACTACAGTACGCTTTTGGCCATCTAACACCGATTGAACTACTGCATGTCCATCGCGTGCGGGAGGGAGAGCGTGTAGCGAAAGCTTCTCCTAGTCTTGCCAGCCACCACGCTCATGTGCGAGGGAGGTACGCTCCTGCCTATGCGTGTATGACAGGTGGGCCCTACAGGTGTGTGGCCAACCTGTCATACAGCAAAAGGCAGGTGCAGTTAAGTCCGCGAGGGAGAGGATAATCAAACTTCTCGTTGATGTACGAGTTGACGTGGCACATCAAAGCACTGCACTCGATATATTTCAACAGTTTGCATGTGTGACTCCCAGATGCAGAGGCCGGGGGTCATCATCCTCCTTTTCGAGAAAAAACAGACGCGTTTGTGAGAGGATGAGTGCGTGCATGCACCTCTTCTCTTCCTGTATAACGTAGTACTACTAAACTCAGAGTACAAGTTTTTGTGGGTGGCACGATGGTGCGTGCGAGAAGTCCCAAGAGATAGGTTTAATGCATTAATTGCAATGCATGCATCAATAAAGTATATGCATTTGTCAATTTTCTCTTAATACTTGCATGCAATGATTTAATGCACCTTGGAATCTGAATATGTGTTGGGGACAACCAAATTGAGCCTTATAAAATGGAAAAACTAAAATTTTAAGATAAGCCCTATAAAACCGGAAAGGAGGGAGTAGAAAAAGAAGCACTCCATCCAGGAATAGTGCCGCAGTTCGAAACTAGAATCGTCAATAAATTTTGAGCTTGCGTCTCGTCACATTCCAAATTACTCCATGCTATATTGAATTGCGAACCTGTTCACACCGATCACAACCTAAACGGTTTTCCACTTAGGAGCGTATTAGTATTCAGTTATAAATACTAGTATGCCAAGATTACTGCACATTCCTCCTCAACTTCTCATCCACAAAAACAAACAAGTCATTCAGCATCCTTCTCTTGCGTCTGCCATGGCCAGCGTGAGTTCTGGGTCGAGAGATTGCCACCAGGGAGAGGCGAGCATGGAAGCGGAAGCACGAGAGATGTCCCGCCTCGCTGCGAGAGCAGCTGACATGTCCCGCCACGCGGAAGTAGCAGCACAGAGGTCCTGCCGCGCCGCTAAAGTAGCACGGAGGTCCCGCCGCGCCGTCGATGCAGCAGAATGGTCCGGTCGCGCCGCGGAAGCAGCAGAGATGTCCCGCCGCGCCACGAACGCAGCAGAGATGTCCCGCCGCGCCGCGGCAGCCTGGGAAAATTTCTCGCGGGCACGCGACGACTGTTACAGGCGCATGCATGCGATCGCCCATAGCCAGATGGATCAGCTATCCGGCTCGGCGAGGTTGTAGGACGACATGATAACCTCGTTTGAATAGGCTACCGGCATCATCCGACAACTAAGGGAGGGCAATGAGAGCCTCCGGGCCGAGCGTGACCTGCTGAGGGAAAAGATCGTCCGAAGTGCAAACTTGAAGGAGGAGACCAGTGCCTTGTTGAAGAAACTTATGGACAAGAATGACATGCTCCGCAATGAGCACCAAAGGCTGGTGGAGGAATCCGTGGATGTTCTCAAGCAGCGTCTTGAGGACACGAAAGAGCTCATCGCCGCTCGCCGCGGAGACTAGTTTCCTGGTTTCTTTTGATGTAATAATCAGTTTAGGATGTGGATTGTGTCATCGGTTGTGAAGTGATGGGTTCTAGCGCGGATGTTTGGCCTTTGTTGGCCTCTTGGGATGTTGTGATTTCAATCTGGTAGCTTTTAGTCCTTCGTGTTAGGATGGAGTTGTGCTGAACTTCTTGTGAATTGTGGTGGTTTTCAGTAATGAAAATCGAAAGGGGCAAGCCCTTCTTTGATCAAAAAAAATTTAATTGTCCTTATATATTCATCAGTCTTGCTATAAGTAGCAGTAGATGCTATATAGGTCCGTCGGATCTTACATCAAGATCCGTGCTTTTGGATTTTCTTTTTTCTCTCTTAAATCTCAATCGAGTGAGACATAGCCACGCCATTAAACAAAGGCTCGGGCGCCATTAATGGAGACCTTGGGAGAGAGGTGGACGGCAGATGGAGGTCAAAGGGCTCTCCTCCCGATAAGCACGCGCAGGGGTCTGATCGCACGCCTCTCGTACTCAAATAGCTACCCTGCACGGCGCCTCCTAGCTAATAAAAAATGGGGACGCATGGCGGCACGTAAATGGTACTAGTAAGTAGAACGCCCATGGTTTCAATAATACTTGTGTTTTCGATTGTAACATGACAACACTTGTTCCAAAATGACTTTGTTGATTGTTAATGTGTGCGCCTTCGCAAATCGGACTGCAAATTTACCACAGCATGTTGGTGCCATGTCATGGCACCAAGCCAAGTTTCATTATTTTCATGCGTGTTTTGGATTTACAGGAATTAAAAAACTAAGTTTCTCAATGTTTCCAACCCAGCCACGACGCCCAGAATTTTGAATTTCATTCCCATTTCTTGCATTGAATCTAGAAATTTACCCTTGGACACACATGTGATTTTTCAACCAACTTTGGTGCATTGGAACATGTACTTGTATTTCAAATTTTAATTATCCACACAAAGGTGACATGTTCCCTCCCAGAACCACGAGCCTTCTTGAGAGAAGCTCCGATTTGCATGAAGCTTATACCAAAACTTGTTCCTATTCGACCATTTTTTTACCACGACATGGTACTACCATGACATGACACCATGCCAAGTTTCATGATTTTCAAACCAAGTTTCTCAATGTTCTCGACCGAGCCACGATGCCCAGATGTTTGAATTTTATTCTCATTTTTTGCATGGGACCTACTCCCTCCTTCCATCTATATAGGGCCTAATGTGTTTTTCAAGACAGCCTTTGACTATTGACAAAATTAATAGCACATGAGATGTATATTATGAAAATTATATTATTGGAAGCTCCTTTGACATAAAAAATTGAATGTATGCTTTGTGTAAGTTGCATGTCATATATTATTGCTCTAAAGTTTTGTCAAAGTTAGCCTCGAAAAACGCATTAGGACCTATATAGATGGAAGAAGGGAGTAGAAATTCACCCGAGGACACAAATGTGATTTTTCAACCAACTTTGGTGCACGAGAGCATGTGCTTGTAAATCAAATTTGAATTATGAACATTAAATGACCAAAAACTCAATTAATGTGTAAATAAGGCCAAACGAAGCCGGAATAATTCCAAAATTTAACAGGGCACTCATGTAGTTCTATGTTGCCTTTGTAAATAAGCTCAAGGGGGACAATGTATATCGTTTCGCACTCAAAGGTGGCACGTTCCCTCTCAAAACCACGAGCCTTCTTGAGAGAAGCTTCGGTTTGCAAAAACTTATACCAAAATCTGTTCCTATTCGGCCAATTTTTTTACCACAACATGGTAGTACCATGACATGACATCCATGCCAAGTTTCATGATTTTCAGACGTGCTTTGGATTTAGAAGAATTTTAAAACCAAGTTTCTCAATGTTCTCGGCCGAGCCACGATGCCCATAAGTTTTAATTTTATTCTCATTTCTTGCATGGGACCTACAAATTCACCCGAGGACACAAATGTGATTTTTCAACTAACTTTGGTGCACGAGAGCATGTGCTTGTAGTTCAAATTTGACTTATGCAAATTAAATGACCAGGAACTCAATTAATGTATAAAAAACGACAAACGAACCCGGAATAATTCCAAAATTTAACAGGGCACTAATGTAGTTCTATGTTGCCTTTGTTAAGAAACTCAAGGGGGGCAGCGTATATCGTTCCACACTCAAAGGTGGCATGTTCCCTCTTAGAACCACGAGCTTCCAAATCGGCCCAATTTTTTACCACAACATGTTAGTGCCATGACATGACACCATGCCAAGTTTCATGATTTCCATGGGAGTTTGATTTACATGAATTTAAAATCAAAGTTTCTCAATGTTCTCGGCCGAGTCATGATGCCCAGATGTTTGAATTTCATTCTCATTTCTTCCATGGGACCTAGAAATTCAACCAGGGACACACATGTGATTTTTCAACCCACTTTGGTGCATCGGAGCATGTGCATCCAATTCATATTTAGATTATGCACATTAAAAGTCTAGAAACTCAATTAATGTATAAAAAGGCCAAATGAACCTGAAATAATTCCAAAATTTAATAGGGCACTCATATAGTTCTATGTTGCCTCTGTAAATAAAATCAAGGGGGAGGCAGCGTACATTGTTTCGCACGCAAAGGTGACACGTTCCCTCTCGGAACCACGAGGCTTGTTGAGAGAATCTCCGGTTTTGCAAGAGGTTTATACCAAAACTTGTCCCAATTCAGCCAAAAATTATATGTATGAAAACAGGGTTTAGATTATCCCAAACATCTCGCTACCTAGACCAATAATGTACTATGATTTGAATTCAACATAAAATGGATACAAATATTTGAATTGGAGAGTGTATGGTACATGTAGTTCATAGTGAAATATGATTACTGCTATATGTATGTTTTTTTGTTATCAAGATAATATTTAAATTATTGTATAACTTCACAACAATCGTATTCAAGTAAGGAAAATTGATTAAAATTTAGTCCATATAGTAGATGAAAATATATATGTTCACATGGTGGAGTAAAATGTTCAGATCTGATGGAAGATCAAAATGTATGACTACATCAATTATAAACCGCAAGGTCACCTAACGATATATTCGAATTCAACATAATGTGGATTCAAAAATTGAAATTCGAGATCATGGCATATATAATCATATAAAAAGGGACATTACTCTTTCTTTGGTGGGAATTGATTTGTTTTTTGTTGTTGTTGAGGGAAGTGCGAATCGATTTGGTACTGTGCAGGGTAATCTTGTTCTCCCGATTTTTTTTACATTTTTCTTGTAGTTTTTTCAATGGCATCTATAGCAATATAGTAAAAGGGGACATGACTCTCTTGTGTCTTGTATGAATTGTTTTTTTACACGTTAAGTTTGTTCTGCCGAACAAGGAATCCGCACCTTGTTATCCCGAAATTTTCAAGCTCGAGTATCTTTTGTCTCACTTGCTTTGAAACTCACGCTTCTTCAACCCGCGCCGTGCCTTGTTATCCCAAAATTTGGACGCGCGCGAGAACGCCCTCCTCATCCGAAATTGCTCCCGCAGCCCAGACACGCAAAATCCCCCTTCTACCCCTCAACCGGAAATGAAGTTCCACGTCGCGGTGTCAAAACCGGTGGGGGTACGCTGGTAACTCACCCTAAATTTCAGACAAGCGTGTCCCTAAGATTGGCTCACCCCTCCCCCTTCACCCCCCCCATTCGTACATCGAGGCCGCCAAAACCCGCGAAACCCCACGCTCCTCCGTCGGCCTCCCGACCGCCGCCCAGCCGGGGACTCTTCCCCGACTATGTCGTCCACCGTAACAGCTCATCGTCCCTCATCCACCGCACCGGATGAGGATCCGTTGTCGATCTCGTCATCCCGCCGGATCAGCCACCCCGTCCTCCACCTCCAAGAAGCTGCCCCGACGTTCTCCTCGCCTATCCCGCCACGTCAATCCCCACAGCGCCATCTTGACCTGCCCCACCGGAACCGCAACACCCTCACCAATTCCTCCGATGAAGCCGAGGCCAACTCGGCGCCACCAAGGAGGTTCTGCACTCACCGCTGCATTTTATCTTTTATTCGATCTCACGGGGCTGCCGGTGCTTGATACCGAGCAGACATGGCATGTCTCCATCGACGGCGCCTGTCGGTGTACTAGAGTAGGGGTACCCTATGTCGGGGGACTAATCCACGAACACCTATGGGACCGGCGGACCGAGTCCCTTTCGGTTCGGCGGGGCCGGAGGTCGCACGAAGAGCGGATCGAGGCGAATCACATGAGCAGTTTACCCAGGTTTGGGCCGCACGGATGCGTAAAACCCTACTCCTGCTTTGTGGTTTGTATTGAGTTCTTGCTCGGGAGCGCGGAGTGCTACAGTACACACCAGCGGCTAACGAGACCGAGCCTGAGTGTTCTCCTTGTTCCGAACTCCCTTTTTTTCCCTCTACGTTGCACATGGGCCTTCTTTTATATGCTCAAGGGGTCACCGACAGGTGGCAACAGAGACAAAGGGTAAAAATGGAAAGGTGCTGCCGTAGGTACAGCTACCTGCTACAGTGTATCATACCTAACCCTGACGGCAGGGGACAAGGGCATTAAATGCCCGTCTGTGTCGCCCAAACAGTGCAAAAGGGACCGTCAGGGACGCCACCGCTCGCCACGATGGCAATCTTGTCAGCGCCGCTCGCCACTGCGCACTGCTGGCTGCATAGCCTCCCGCCACGCACGCCTGGAAGGGTCCCAGAGCGACACGTTGGTGGATGTGCTGGAGCGCGGGCACAGAGTGGTGGCTTGCCGCGGCAAGCGCCTTGCCACGGTCGTTGTCTTGTCGCGTCCGGGAGCTTGTCGCTCACCGGGCCTTGCCGGGACGCGAGGTGCGCCGTGGCAAGTTCCTTGAGATGCCTTGGGTGGCCTTCCCGGCAAGCTCCTCTTGCCGGGGTCTTGTCTCCTTAAGCGCCTTGCCTTGGTTGGCCTTCCCGGCAAGCTCCTCTTGCCGGGGTCTTGTGGTGTCTTGGTTTGGATACTTTGTTCTTGAATGGCTCCAAAGGAACCACGGAGGACCTTGGCGGTCACCCGGCAAGCCTTGCCGCGGGATGCTGCGACTGCCCGTGCACAAGTTCGGGATACTAGGGTACCCCTACTCTAGTACACCGACAGGAGCCCCCGGGCCTGGGCCATACACGATGCCGAGCGTTGTTGGGCCAGGCCCAAAACAGGGCACGGGCACGCGCGGCCTAGGTTACGCCGTATCTCTCTCCGTATCCACCGCGCCCTCCCCGAACGGCACGCGTTGAATGCGGCGTCGTGGGAGAGATCGTGGGTGGTTTCTTTATTCGGAAATGCGGAACGTCCGCCCCCTCCCTCTTGATAAGCAGGGGAAACAGGGGTAGTTCGTCCATTCGCCCGTTGCTGCTCCAATCTCAAAAATCTCCGCCGCTCCCTCGTCTTCCCAAAGCCAAAACAGAGCAGCGCTCTGCCCCCCATCGCCACCAGCACCACCAACGCCGTCGACCTCCTCCACCACTTCCGCCATAGCTCCAAAAGCCGACAAGGGGAAGGTCGTGAAGTCGATCGAGGCGCAGCGGCTTGTGGCGCTGCGAACGGAGCGGGCAGTCTTCCCCCCCAAGCTTGCCGCGAGGGAGCTGAGGGAGAACTACTACCTCTTCTGGTCGACGGAGACACGAGCGCATCCGCGCACGAAGGTACTTCCCGCCGCCGCTTGGAAGAAGGCCCCAAACGGATACCCTTTCTTCGCCTTGTTTTTCTACTGCGGGCTCTGCCCGCCTTTCTCTGAATTCTTCTGTGATATCATGAACACCTACGGGTTCCATCTCCTCGACTTCACCCCCAATACCGTTCTGACCATGGCAGTTTTCGCACATCTCTGTGAAAACTTTGTCGGAGTCCATCCCAATGTAGCCCTCTTTCGCCAGTTCTTTATACCCCGAGTAGAGAGAGGAGAGCCTTTATCCGGCGGAATCGCCTGGATCTCAAGGGCCGGCAAGAAGGAAACTTATCTGGAGGGAGAATTCCGCGGCAAGTGGGAGGAGTGGAGAGCAGACTGGTGCTGGATTGACGAGGAGAACCCGCAGCCATTCACCACCCGGCGCCAAACCCCAGTAGCACGCGGCAGCAATTGGAGTGACGTGGCCCCGGAAGACGACAGGCTGAAGATTGCTGTCACCCGGATCCTACGCCTCAGGCTTGCCGGGCTCACTGTAGGCGCTGTTGGCGCGGATTTTTTTCGCCGCCGCATCGCCCCCCTGTAGGAACGGGGGAGACCCACTTGGGAGTTCAAGAATGCGGCAGATATCATGAGGTTGCGGCCGGGTCTCAACTTCAACTTCATAGTTGTCGAGCTCAACGCGATGCTCCAGGAGCTGTTCAAGTACGACCCTCAACACACCGAAGTTTTCAGGTTGCCGGGGGGGGGGTCGTTCCGCTGTGCAACAACTCCGCGCTCGACCGCATCCGTGCAATGATGTCGTTGTGCGACTCGCATGGAATTGTCCCAACTTGGCAAGAGCCTGCAGACGACGTCGTGCAGCAATTCTTTGATGACTTGGTAGAAGTGCTGATCCGCTCCGACAAGAAAGATAGCCTCACCCGCGACACCACCGATGCGGAGATGGCACTCATCGCCACTAGGCTAGAAGAGGCGGCGGCAGCCGCGGCCGCGGGCGAATTTGGATTCACCGTGGAGGAGGCAGAGGCAGCAGAGGTGGCAAGCCGTGCCGAGCGAGGGGAGCCTTCCGGCGAGAAAGAGCTTGCCGGGCATAACGTCGAGTCGAGCGAGCCCGCCAAGGATACGAGTGGCTTGCTGGAGATCAACTCGTCTTCCTCCTCATCTTCAGACAGCTCGCCGCAAGCAGAGCCTCCATCCGCACCAAGGAGGAGTCTCCGCAAGGTCGGTGACGTAGTGGAGCGGCAGGCGAGGCAACAGTCGCCGCACCGCGTGACACGCTCCACCGCGGCAAGCACTGTTACCGCGGGAGCGCCTCACGCTGCGACGGCAACTGGAGCGGGGCCCTCCCGGACTAGCGCTTCTACTCCTGCCGCTTCTCACGCCGCGGCGACAGCCGGAGCGGGGTCGTCTCAGACCGCCGCCACTGCTCCCGCCAAGTGGCCAAGGGAAGCTACTCCTCCGCCTCCTCGCGCCGGACGTGAGCCAGACTTCGACTTCTCCGCGTTCAGCTCCGACGAGGAAGAAGAAGAAGACTAAGACTCCCTTGGTGTACTTGTAGTTCTTCAATCCTTGCTGTTTGTCTTGTATCTCATTTGCTTGACTCTGAACTTGTTCCTTTTTAGGACTCTGGCCCAGAGAGCAGCAAAGAGAGCCAAAGTCCCGGTGATTATCATCGAGGACGAACCTACTGCGACAGCAGGGGGTGCGCCCGAGACAACCTTGCCGGACCCGGCAACTTTTCTCCAGAGCAGCCCCCAGCATAAGTATATGGTTTGCTTTCCGCTGTGAGATGCGCATGGATATCTGTCTTTGCTGATATCTTACTGCTGGTTTGTGTAGGAGCAGAGCAGCCCCACCAAGAGCCAAGGGAGAATCCCCCGACAAGGGAGAGCTCTCCGGCAAGGGAGGGCTTTCCGGTAAGGGAGAAGTCTCCGGTAAGGGAGGGTTCTCCGGCAAGGGACAGCACCAGCGGCCCCCCGACGGTGGAGACCACGACTGCAGAACCCGGCACAGGTAATCCTTTCGCTTCAAAACTATCCTTGGGTTCTTCTTCTTTTGATCTTCTTGGGTTTTTGCTTGACTCTTCTCCCTTTCCCGGCTGTCAGACCCATCTACTACGGAGCCGATGGAGACCGAGGTTGCCGCCGAAGAAGCGGCCGGTGCTGACGATCCCGCCGGCGCAGAGGCCGCCAAGGCTGCCGCCACGGCAACTGGCAAGGGGTCTGGTGATCGCACTGACGGCCCTGAGGCCGCAGGAGCGCCAGGCGCTACACCGACCGCCGACCCGTCCGCCGCTGCCGCAGCGCCAGGCTCTGAAGAGCCCCAGCCAGGTGTCTACTTGAAGGCCGGCGACGACGTCTTCATCAACCTTCCCTGGGCATCGAGCTCCAGGGCGCCGGTCGAGGGAGAGATCTTCGACAGTGAGGTGCTTGCCTCCGCTGGGCTGACGCTGGTTGATGCGCCGAGCAGCAGCAGCAACGAGCCCGAGGAAGAGCGGCTGCTGCGGAAGTTGTTGTCGCTCTACCGCGCGCGGTAAGCCAAGCTGGAATCCCGCGAGGCGCTTGTCGCGAAGGCGGGAGCAGACATCGAGAAGCGCACGGAAGAGCTCGGGGGTTTCCACGAGGAAGCCCTGCGGTCCCTGGTGAAGGAGCGGGAGCAGCTCGCCGAAGCGCAGAAGGCCTTCCTCCTCGAGAAGGCTGAAGTCGAAGAGCAACAGCGACTTGCCGCTGTGAAGCTATCCGCGGAGGAGGGCGAGCTGGCGCAGCGGAAGGTCAATCTTGATGCCCACGAGGAGGAGCTTGCCGTGCACGAGGAAAAACTCGGCGAAGCCCTTAAGCAAGCAGAGGATGCTGCCGCAGTTGCCGAGGCCGCCAAGAAGGAGCTGGAGATGAAGGTGGTGCAGCTGGAGCCCGATCTTGCCGAGAAGGGCAAAGAGCTCAGCGCCACCAAGGACTCCAACACGGATCTTGAGTTGAAGCTGACCGCTTTGACCAAGACGCTGGACGGCGCCAAGAAGCAGGAGACGGCCTTGAAAGAAGAGATCAAGGCCAACAAGGCGCTGTTGGAGAGTGTTGCCGCCACCCAGAATGCTGTCAGGGAAAATGTGGAGCACTGGACGGAGAGCCTCGTGAGCGCTGCCGCAGATATTGACAGGGAGTTGGCGCAGCTGGGGATGGAGGATCTCAGGTATCCCTCCGACGAGAACCTCCAACCCAGCGCCAAGCTCGTCTTGTTCTTCAAGGGCGTGGCGACGGCCCTCCAGCGACTCCGGGAGAGGATCCCAAAGCAGCTGGCCGACGAGTCGCGCAAGATCTACGCGGGAGCTCTTCAGAAAGTGTTGGTGAAGGTGGCCTTCCGCAATCCGGGCCTCAACCTCACCAACGTCCTCAAGACCCTACCGACGGATGCTGATCTGGAGGCGCTCAAGGCCCTTGTCGCACCCATTGTGGACAAGGTGAGCGGGATCAAGAGGGTCGAGGGCGATCGCGTAGATTAGGCCGCCCATTTCTTCTTTTCTTGTCACTGTTTGTCATGTTATGAAAACAATCTGTTAGAGCCGCGACAAGCTATCTTTGTAATATAACTCTATTCTGGGTAATGATTGCAATGTTATTCCCTTTACTTGATTCCTCCCTTTGTATGTTTTTGCCCTACGCTTTTAGGGAACTTGCCGGTGCAGGTACCTGAGCCGCGAGCGCTGAGTGCGGGACATCAGCAGCCTGCTGGCGGTGCCGCTACCGACAAGAAACCTTGTCGCAACTAGTTGCAGCTCACTTAAGTTGTTGAGAGGACTCGAAACAAAGTAAGGGCGCAACTAGCTATGAGTTGGTTCCTCCGCGCACAGGTTTTCCATACAAAGTGCGGTCGTTCAAGGGAGATAACTTAAAATTTAAAAAATCTGATTGCTCAAACTTTGGCAACTTAGCTTTTCTGTTGTTTGCTTCCCGGTAAGGTGAAATTTTCTTGAACGACGCCTGGTCCATACCATTATCTTCTCCTTTCCTCCCCGGCAAACTTGTGGGCGAGGGAACCTTCCTTTCCTTGAGAAAAAAGAAAGAAGAGAAAATAAAGATATGGAGCCTTACGGCTCGTTATTGCTTACCGTGGAGTAGGTGCTGCACAAAGTGTCAGATCACATATGCAAAAAATAGAAAACGCGAATTTGACAAAATGTGCGGAGCACATGAGCTTTACTTATGCACGGGGTCTGTGCCCGGCTTTGTACAAAGGATTACATGCAACAGCGGCAAGACTTGTACAAAAGGTGGTTGCCGGAACAGGTTCCGGCAACCGCGCCTTACGGGTAAAACTTACGAAGATGCTCAATGTTCCAGGAGTTGCTCACCGGAATGCCATCTTCGGTCTCAAGGCGGACAGCGCCAGGCCTAGTGACTCGTTTCACCCGGTAAGGGCCTTCCCACTTTGGCGTCAACTTGTTGGAATTCTTGGCGGACTGAACATGCCGAAGAACAAGGTCGCCTTCCTTGAAACTTATGACGTTAACTTTGCGGCTATGGAAGCGGCGCAAAGCTTGCTGGTAGCGAGCAGCTCGCACAGCAGCCTGAAGACGGTCTTCCTCAAGGAGCAACGCGTCATCTTGTCGCAGCTGCTCTTGCTCGAGCTCATTATAAGCGAGCACTCGAGCTGACCCGTGTACGAGTTCCGTGGGGAAAACTGCCTCTGCTCCATAGACTAGAGCGAAAGGTGTCTGGCCAGTGGCTTGATTTGGCGTCATTCTGATCGACCAAAGAACCACCGGCAGCTCCTCGATCCAGTTTCTTCCGCACTTGTGCAGCCTGTCGAAAGTCCTGGTCTTGAGCCCGCGCAGCACTTCAGCATTTGCCCTCTCCGCTTGACCGTTGCTTCTCGGGTGAGCAACAGAAGCGAAGCAGACCTTGGCGCCAAGATCTTGGACGTACTGCATGAAGGTGCGGCTCGTGAATTGCGTACCGTTGTCGGTGATTATTCTGTTAGGGATCCCGAAGCGGCAAACAATCGACCTGAAGAACTTGACTGCTGACTGTGCTGTCACCTTCCTCACTGGTTCCACTTCCGGCCACTTTGTGAACTTGTCGATTGCAATGTACAAGTACTCAAAGCCCCCGACTGCTCGGGGAAAGGGGCCGAGGATGTCGAGCCCCCAGACCGAAAATGGCCAGGATAAAGGGATCGTCTAGAGAGCTTGAGCTAGTTGGTGTATCTGCTTGGAATGGAACTGGCACGCTTCACAGTTGGTTACTTGTGCAGTTGCATCCTGGAGGGCTGCCGGCCAAAAGAAACCTTGCCGGAATGCTTTGCCGACAAGTGCTCTTGCGCCAATGTGGTGACCACATATGCCTCCATGTATCTCTGCCAACAGCTTTTGTCCGTCTTCCCGGTGAATACACTTCAATTTCACACCATTGAGTCTTCTTCTGTACAGTGACTTGTCGACAAACTGGTACATACTTGACTGTCGGGCTACTCTTTCCGCTTCTTCTTGCTCTTCGGGAAGTTCTCCTGTCTGAAGGAAACAGACAATCTGCTGTGCCCATGCTGGAGCTTGTGGCTCGACAACAAGGACTAAAGGCAAATCTATGGCTGCGGGAACATCCGCTTCTATGGCGAGAATCTGCGGTTCTGCCGGAGCTTGACGTTCCCCGGCAAGCTTGCCGGAGCAAAACTTGTCGGGAGCTTCTGCTTCAACGGAACAAACCCTAGGGCTTGCCAGAGCAGAATGCTCCTCAGCGCTCTTGGCGTTGATCTCGGGGACCTTCTTTGCCAAAGGCAAATCTGCTGCTGCGGGAACGTCCGCTTCTACGGCGAGAACCTGCGGCTCTGCCGGAGCTTGACGTTCCCCGGCAAGCTTTCCAGAGCAAAACTTGTCGGGAGCTTCTGCTTCAACGGAACAAACCCTAGGGCTTGTTGGAGCAGATTGCTCCTCAGCGCTCTTGGCGTTGATCTTGGGGACCTTCTTGGCGGCGGCTTCGGGAAGCTCTGCCGGAAAATAGTCACCAGAAATCAACTTCCTCTTCTTGCTCTGTCCAGTTGATGGCGTTACGGATGGTTGAGTCAGCTTGAGCACAAAGATCCCTGGTTCCACAGGTAACTTAAGTGCAGCGCACTTTGACAGGCCATCGGCAATGGCGTTCTGAGCTCTTGGAACATGCTCCATCTGTAGGCCGTCAAAGTGCTCTTCTAGCTTTCTCACTTCGTCGACGTAAGCTTCCATCAACGGACTCTGATAACTCTTGTTCACTTGGCGGACGACAAGTTGTGAGTCACCCCGGACAATGAGCTTCTTGATCCCAAGGTCTGCCGCAATCTTGAGACCGGCAAGCAAGCCTTCATACTCTGCAGTATTGTTTGTTGCTTGCTCCTTGGGAAAGTGCATCTGGACTATGTACTTGAGGTGCTCTCTGGTGGGTGCGATAAGTAACACGCCAGCACCGGTGCCTTGCAGCGAAAAAGCACCATCAAAGTACATCAGCCACTCTTTGCTTGCTTCGTCGACGGGGATGCTCGTTTCTGGAATTTCTTCATCTGGTGTTAGCGTCCATTCTGCTATGAATTCTGCCAATGCTCTGCTTTGGATAGTTGAAGTACTCTCAAACTTGAGGCCAAAGCTTGACTCCAGTGCCCACTCAACAATCCTGCCTGTCGCTTCTGGATTCTATAGTATCCTCTTCAGCGGAAAGCGAGTGACAACTCTGATCTCATGTGGTTGGAAGTAATGGCGCAGCTTTCTCGAGGCCATGAGAAGGCCGAAAAGCAATTTCTGCACACCAGAGTACCTTGACCTAGCCCCCTGCAGAAGAGAACTGACAAAGTAAACTGGGCGCTGCACCATTTTCTTTTGTATCTCCTCGCGCATTTGCGCAGATCCATCTTTGTCGGGACCAGAGCTTGCCGGGGAAGCCTCCTGCTTGTCGCTGGATGCGCCTGCCGTGGTTGCTGGCTCGTCATCTGCCTCCCTCTCTGCCACTAACGCAGCATTAACCACTTGATTGGTTGCCGCTATATACAGCAGCAACTTCTCTTGTGGCTTAGGTGCGACAAGTGTTGGAGCGGAGGACAGGTATCTCTTCAAGTCTTGCAGCGCATCCTCCACTTCCGGAGTCCATTTCATTAGACCTGCCTTTTTCAATAATTTGAAAAACGGCAGGGCGCGCTCAGCAGACCTAGAGATAAACCTGCTGAGAGCAGCCATGCAACCGGCAAGTCTTTGTACATCCTTGACGCGCTTTGGTGCTTCAATCTGCTCAATGGCCTTGATCTTGTCGGGATTGGCTTCGATTCCCCGCTGAGACACGAAGAACCCGAGAAGCTTGCCGAAGGGGACTCCAAACACACACTTCTCAGGGTTGAGCTTGAGGCTGATCTTGCGCAGATTTGCAAAGCCTCGTCTAAATCTTGGATCAGAGTTGCCTTGTCCTTGCTCTTGACCACTATGTCATCCATGTAGGCTTCCACATTTCTGTGTATTTGTGGCTCAAGAGCGACATGGACTACTCTTGCAAATGTTGAACCAGCATTTTTTAATCCGAAAGGCATCCGTATGAAACAGTACGTGCCACATGGAGTGATGAATGCGGTCTTCTCCTCATCCTCTTCTGCCATGAAGATTTGATGGTATCCTGAGTATGCGTCAAGAAATGAAAGCAAGTCACATCCGGCCATGGAGTCAACAATCTGGTCAATGTGCGGCAAAGGAAATGGGTATTTGGGACAAGCTTTGTTAACATCGGTAAAGTCGATACAAAGTCTCCATTTCCCGTTCGCCTTGCGCACGACTACAGGATTGGCCAGCCACGTAGGATGGAGCACCCCTCTGACAAGGCCTGCTGCTTCTAACTTCTTGATCTCTCCTGCGATGAATTCTTGGCGCTCCACTGCTTGCTTCCTGACCTTCTGCTTGACGAGCCGCGCATGAGGACAAACGGCAAGGTGGTGCTCAATTACTTTCCTGGGTACACCGGGGATGTCAGACGGTTGCCATGCAAACACGTCGACATTCGCCCACAGGAAAGCAATGAGCGCGCTTTCCTATTTAGGGTTGAGAGTGGCACTGATGGTGAAGGTACCACCAGTGCCGTCCTCCTTGGCGGACACCTTCTTCGTCTCTGGCGGAGCTGCCATTGTCTTCTTACACTTGCCGGTGGAGCTCGATGGTGCGTCCTCGACGGCAGCGCAGCACTCCGAAGAGGTGCGCTTGCCGGAGTGGGCATCAGAACTCTTGCCGGACTTGGTCTTCTTCTTCCCCCCGGGAGCTTCAACGGCAAGTGACTTGCGATCTGTAGCGGCTGCCGCTTCCCGGTAGATCTTGTCGGCGCAGATAAGAGCATCCTTCTTGTCGCCAGGGACAGAGATGACGCTCATCGGGCTTGGCATCTTCAGCATGTTGTATGCATAGTGAGAGGCTGCCATGAACTTGGCGAGTGCTGGATGGCCAAGTATTCCATTGTAAGGCAATGATATATTGGCAACGTCAAAAGTGACCCTCTCAGTCCTAAAGTTCAACTCGCTGCCAAATGTTACTGGCAACGTGACCTTCCCCTTCGGCTTGCTCCTTCCCGGGTTGATTCCTTGGAATGTGCCGGTCTCTTCGAGCTCGCTGTCAGGGATCTGGAGTTTCTGGAGTACAGCGGAGGAGATCAGGTTCAAGCCGGCCCCGCCGTCAACTAACATCTTAGTGACCTTGAGGTTGCGGATAGTTGGTGAAACCAACATCGGCAAGCACCCGACCGCAGTTGTGCGATCAGGGTGGTCCTCAATATCAAAGATGATAGGCGTGCTGGACCATTTCAGAAGCTTGGGTGACTCGACGGGTGGCTCCGCCGCATTGACTTCCCGCACCCACTGCTTGAGTTGGCGGTGTGAAGTATGCAGAGAAGCACCGCCATCAACGCACAAGACCTCTGTGGCTTTCTGGAACTCCTGCTCACTAGTTTCGGCGTCATCCATGTCTTCGTCGTCGTCGTCATCTTCATCCTTGTCGCGGCCGCGGGGAGGTCTGTCTCCTTGCCGCTGCTTGGCCTTGCCGTGGCGTCCTCCCCGGCCGGCGCGCTTCTTGCCGGATTCTCCATCGCCACCTTGGGCCCTCTCCTTGTCGCGTCGCTCGTATTCGGCTTTTTGCTGCTCGACAAGCTGTTCGACCTTCTTGCAGCTCTGGAGGTCATGGCCCTTGGTGCGGTGGATCTTGCAATACTGCTTGTCGGTGCCGTGATGCTTGTCGGTGACCGCCACAGCCTGGCAGTTGGTGCATGCGGCAATCTCCTTGCCGGAGCTACCTGCTTTGGCTTTCTTGGCGCCACCTTCGTTGCCGGACTGCTCAACGACTAGCATATCTTTGCCTTTCTTCTTCCTGTTGTTCCGCCGCCGGTTTTTCTTTGCCGGGGCAGCATCCTCGCTGTCAGATCCTCCTGCTCCTGTATTCTCTCCGGGGAGTTTCCTCCCTTCCTCAGCACGTGCACACTTGTCGGCCAGGGCATACAGCTCACTGACGTCCCTGATCTTGCACATCGCCATATCCTGCCGCATCCTGCGGTTACGCACGTTCTGATGGAATGCGCTGATGACCGCGGCAGGGTGGACATCTGGGATGTTGTGCTGTACACGGCTGAATCTCTGAATGTACTTGCGCAGGGGCTCTCCTTCCTTCTGGGCGAGCAGATGAAGGTCACTCTCTTGGCCATGAGGTTTGTGGCCGCCTGTAAAGGCGCCGACAAACTGATGGCAAAGGTCTGCCCAGGAGGATATGGAGTTGTCCGGCAAGTGCATGAGCCAGGACCTTACGTTGGGCTTGAGCACCAGCGGGAAGTAGTTGGCAAGGATCTTGTCGTCCCGTCCCCCGGCAGCATGCACCACGATGGTGTAGATGCTGACGAACTCCGACGGATGCGACTTGCCGTCGTACTTCTCTGGTACATCTGGCTTGAAATTCTTCATGCTGGGCCACTGGACTTGCCGCAGCTCACGAGTAAACGCAGGGCAACCTACCACGTACGGCAAGCCGCCTGGTTCCCCTGGCGCATGCATGTCAACAGAGGGCCCAACGCGCTGGTCCAATTGAGGCCGCGCTTCTCTTCGGCGCTTGATGCGTGTACGAGCATCTTCTTGCTGTCGTTCATGAAGAACTTGGCGCTGATCGCGACGAGCTCATGGATCTGATGACGCGGTGGAGTCGCTGTCGAGGTGGATCCGGCGAGTCGGCGGTCTTGGCCTTCGGGGCGGAGAGTGCACAGTGGTTGCACCCCCACCGGTCTTGTCACCACTGGCTCGTGCCTGGCTGGCTTGCCGCGGCTGCAACGTGCTCGGCTGCTGTTGAGTGTCGCCGTTGGCGAAGCCGATGAGACTCTGAATGGTGACCCTCCAGTCGTCGATCTTGTCTGCCGTTGGAGGGTAGTCCAGGAGCAGTTGAGCTCGCGCCAAAGCTTCTGCTGCAGTGGCGGGTGGCGGTGGCGAATGGTGCGAGGAGCGGGATATGCTCGGACTTCTAACTATGTTAGAAGGAGCAGTGTCCCGTCCAGGCGACCGTGCCTCGCTCGTGCCAGCATGTTGGTGTGCATGCTGGTCTTGAGCACTCCGAGATCCACCAGTTCAATCTTGGTCCAGCAAACACATGGTACCGTGAGTACCATAATGCTGCCGGTCCCACGCCTCCTGAGATGGGCGCGGTGCATGTACGGACGCCGAGGTCTTGGAGTGCGCCCGGTCGTTGTGGGAGCCGGCTACGCCGCCGATGGGCAGCGCAGCCTTGTCCTTGGACCTGGCAGCACCGTGAGCTCCTCCGTCGACGCCCGTTCTTCCGCCGGCGTCTGCCCCACCAGCCGTTTGCTCCGGCGGTGGTGGGTTCAGCCCGAACGGACCAGCCGCCTCCGAAGCCTTCTTCTTCGGCGGCATGTCGATGAAGATGATGAAGATCTAGCTCGTGTGAACGCCGGATCTGGTTCACACAACCTCGACGCCCCCTACCTGGCGCGCCAAAGATGTCGGGGGACTAATCCACGAACACCTATGGGACCGGCGGACCGAGTCCCTTTCGGTTCGGCGGGGGCGGAGGTCGCATGAAGAGTGGATCGAGGCGAAGCACACGAGCAGTTTACCCAGGTTCGGGCCGCATGGATGCGTAAAACCCTACTCCTGCTTTGTGGTTTGTATTGAGTTCTTGCTCGGGAGTGCGAAGTGCTATAGTACACACCAGCGGCTAACGAGACCGAGCCTGAGTGTTCTCCTTGTTCTGAACTCCCTTTTTTTTCCCTCTACGTTGCACATGGGCCTCCTTTTATATGCTCAAGGGGTCACCGACAGGTGGCAACGGAGACAAAGGGTAAAAATGGAAAGGTGCTGCGGTAGGTACAGCTACCTGCTACAGTGTATCATACCTAACCCTGACGGCTGGGGACAAGGGCATTAAATGCCCGTCTGTGTCGCCTAAACAGTGCAAAAGGGACCGTCAGGGACGCCACCGCTCGCCACGATGGAAATCTTGTCAGCACCGCTCGCCACTGCGCACCGCTGGCTGCACAGCCTCCCACCACGCACGCCTGGAAGGGTCCCAGAGCGACACGTTGGTGGATGTGCTGGAGCGCGGGCACAGAGTGGTGGCTTGCCGCAGCAAGCGCCTTGCCGCGGTCGTTGTCTTGTCGCGTCCGGGAGCTTGTCGCTCACCGGGTCTTGCCGGGACGCGAGGCGCGCCGCGGCAAGTTCCTTGAGATGCCTTGGGTGGCCTTCCCGGCAAGCTCCTCTTGCCGGGGTCTTGTCTCCTTAAGCGCCTTGCCTTGGTTGGCCTTCCCGGCAAGCTCCTCTTGCCGGGGTCTTGTGGTGTCTTGGTTTGGATACTTTGTTCTTGAATGGCTCCAAAGGAACCACGGAGGACCTTGGCGGTCACCCGGCAAGCCTTGCCGCGGGATGCT
>NC_041388.1:655798034-655828283 GCF_002162155.2 Triticum dicoccoides | reverse complement strand
GACTGCCCGTGCACAAGTTCGGGATACTAGGGTACCCCTACTCTAGTACACCGACACCCTAGTATCCCGAACTTGTGCATGGGCAGTCGCAGCATCCCGCAGCAAGGCTTGCCGGGTGACCGCCAAGGTCCTCCGTGGTTCCTTTGGAGCCATTCTAGGACAAAGTATCCAAGCCAAGGAGACAAGACCCTGGCAAGAGGAGCTTGCCGGGAAGGCCAACCAAGGCATCTCAAGGAACTTGCCACGACACGCCATGCGTCCCGGCAAGGCCCGGTGAGCGACAAGCTCCCGGACGCGACAAGACAACGACCGCGGCAAGGCGCTTGCTGCGGCAAGCCACCACTCTGTGCCCGCGCTCCAGCACATCCACCAACGTGTCGCTCTGGGACCCTTCCAGGCGTACGTGGCGGGAGGCTGTGCAGCCAGCGGTGCGCGGTGGCATGCGGCACTGACAAGATTGCCATCATGGCGAGCGGTGGCGTCCCTGACGGTCCCTTTTGCACTATTCAGGCGACGCAGACGGGCATTTAATGCCCTGGTCCCCTGCTGTCAGGGTTAGGTATGATACACTATAGAAGGTAGCTGTACCAACCGCAACACCTTTCCATTTTTACCCTTGTCTACGTTGCCACCTGTCGGTGACCCCTTGAGCATATAAAAGGAGGGCCATGCGCAACGTAGAGGAGGGGGGAAGGAGGAAGGGAACACTCACGCTCGGTCTCGTTGGCTGCTGGGGTGTACTGTAGCACTCCGCGCTCCCGAGCAAGAACTCAATATAAACCACAAAGCAGGAGTAGGGTTTTACGCATCCGTGCGGCCCGAACCTGGGTAAACTGCTCGTGTGCTTCACCTCGATCCGCTCTTCGTGCGACCCTCGCCCCCGCCGAACCGAAAGGGACTCGGTCCTCCGGTCCCATAGGTGCTCGTGGATTAGTCCCCCGGCATCTTTGGCGCGCCAGGTAGGGGGGTCGAGGTTGTGTGAACCAGATCCGGCGTTCACACGAGCTAGATCTTCATCATCTTCATCAACATGCCGCCGAAGAAGAAGGCTTCGAAGGCGGCTGCTCCGTCCGCGCCAAACCCACCACCGCCGGAGAAAACGGCTGATGGGGCAGACGCCGGCGGAAGAACGGGCGTCGACGAGGGAGCTCACGGTGCTGCCAGGTCCAAGGACAAGGCTGTGCTGCTCATCGGCGGCGTAGCCGGCTCCCACAACGACCGGGCGCACTCCAAGACCTCGGCGTCCGTACATGCACCGCGCCCATCTCAGGAGGCGCGGGACCGGCAGCGTCATGGTACTCACGGTACCATGCGTTTGCTGGACCAAGATCGAGCTGGTGGATCTCGGAGTGCTCAAGACCAGCATGCACGCCAACATACTGGCACGAGCGAGGCACGGTCGCCTGGACGGGATACTGCTCCTTCTAACATATTTAGAAGTCCGAGCATATCCCGCTCTTCGCACCGTTCGCCACCGCCACCTGCCACTACAGCAGAAGCTTTGGCGCAAGCTCAACTGCTCCTGGACTACCCTCCAACGGCAGACAAGATCGACGACTGGAGGGCCACCATTCAGAGTCTCATCGGCTTCGCCAACGGCGACACTCAACGGCAGCCGAGCACGTCGCAGCCGCAGCAAGTCATCCAGGCACGAGCCGGTGGCGACAAGACCGGTGGGGGTGCAACCACTGTGCACTCTCCGCCCCGAAGGCCAAGATCGCCGACTCGCCGGATCCACCTCGACAGCGACTCCACCACGTCATCAGATCCACGAGCTCGTCGCGATCAGCACCAAGTTCTTCACAAACGACAGCAAGAAGACGCTCGTACTCGCATCGAGCGCCGAAGAGAAGCGCGACGTCAATCGGACCAGCGCGCTGGGCCCTCTATCAACATGCATGCGCCGGGGGAACCAGGCGACTTGCCGTACGCGGTAGGTTGCCCTGTGTTTACTCGTGGGCTGCGGCAAGTCCAGTGGCCCAGCACGAAGAATTTCAAGCCAGACGTACCAGAGAAGTACGACGGCAAGTCGCATCCATCGGAGTTCCTTAGCATCTACACCATCACGGTGCAGGCTGCCGGGGGGCGGGACGACAAGATCCTTGCCAACTACTTCCCGCTGGTGCTCAAGCCCAACGTCAGGTCCTGGCTCATGCACTTGCCGGACAACTCCATATCCTCCTGGGCAGACCTATGCTATTAGTTTGTCGGCGCATTTACAGGCGGCCACAAACCTCATGGCCAAGAGAGTGACCTTCATCTGCTCGCCCAGAAGGAAGGAGAGCCCCTGCGCAAGTACATTCAGAGATTCAGCCGTGTACAGCACAACATCCCAGATGTCCACCCTGCCGCGGTCATCAGCACGTTCCATCAGAACGTGCGTAACCGCAGGATGCGGGAGGAGATGGCGATGTGCAAGATCAGAGACGTCAGTGAGTTGTATGCCCTGGCCGACAAGTGTGCACGTGTTGAGGATGGGAGGAAATTCCCCGGAGAGAATACAGGAGCAGGAGGATCTGACAGCGAGAATGCTGCCCCGGCAAAGAAAAACCAGCGGCGGAACAACAGGAAGAAGAAAGGCAAAGATGTGCTAGTCATTGAGCAGTCCGACAACGAAGGTGGCGCCAAGAAAGCCAAAGCTGGTAGCTCCGGCAAGGAGATTGCCGCATGCACCAACTGCCAGACTGTGGCGGTCGCTGACAAGCAGGACGGCACCGACAAGCAGTACTGCAAGATCCACCGCACCAAGGGCCATGACCTCCAGAGCTGCAAGAAGGTCGAGCAGCTTGTCCAGCAGCAGAAGGCTGAATACGAGCGACGCGACAAGGAGAGGGCCCAAGGAGGCGCTGGAGAATCCGACAAGAAGCGCGCCGGCCGGGGAGGATGCCGCGGCAAGGCCAAGCAGCGGCAAGGAGACAGACCTCCCCGCGGCCGCGACAAGGATGAATATGATGACGATGACGAAGACATGGATGGTGTCGACACCAGTGAGTAGGAGTTCCAGAAAGCCACAGAGGTCTTGTGCGTTGACGGCGGTGCTTCTCTGCATACTTCGCACCGCCAACTCAAGCAGTGGGTGCGGGAAGTCAATGCGGCGGAACCACCTGTCGAGTCACGCAAGCTTCTGAAATGGTCTAGCACGCCTATCATCTTTGATATTGAGGACCACCCTGATCGCACAACTACGGTCGGGTGCTTGCCGATGTTGGTTTCACCAACTATCCACAACGTCAAGGTCACTAAGATGCTAGTTGATGGCGGGGCCGGCTTGAACCTGATCTCCTCCGCTGTACTCCAGAAACTCCAGATCCCTGACAGCAAGCTCGAAGAGACCGGCACATTCCAAGGAATCAACCCGAGAAGGAGCAAGCCGAAGGGGAAGGTCACGTTGGCAGTAACATCTGGCAGCAAGGTGAACTTCAGGACTGAGAAGGTCACTTTTGACGTTGCCGATTTTCCATTGCCTTACAATGGGATACTCGGCCGTCCAGCACTCGCCAAGTTCATGGCAGCCTCTCACTACGCATACAACATGCTGAAGGTGCCAGGCCTGATAAGCGTCATCTCTGTCCCTGGCGACAAGAAGGATGCTCTTATCTGCGCCGACAAGATCTACCGGGAAGCGGCAGCCGCAAAAGATTGCAAGTCACCTACCATTGAAGCTCCCGAGGGGAATAAGAAGACCAAGTCCGGCAAGAGTTCTGATGCCCACTCCGGCAAGCGCACCTCTTCGGAGTGCTGCGCTGCCGTCGAGGACGCACCATCGAGCTCCACCGGCAAGTGTAAGAAGACAATGGTAGCTCCGCCAGAGACCAAGAAGGTGTCCGCCAAGGAGGACGGCACTGGTGGTACCTTCACCATCAGTGCCACTCTCGAACCTCAATAGGAAAGCGCGCTCATTGCTTTCCTGCGGGCGAACGTCGACGTGTTTGCGTGGCAACCGTCTGACATCCCCGGTGTACCCAGGAAAGTAATTGAGCACCATCTTGCCGTTTGTCCTCATGCGCGGCCCGTCAAGCAGAAGGTCAGGAAGCAAGCAGTGGAGCGCCAAGAATTCATCGCAGAAGAGATCAAGAAGTTGGAAGCAGCAGGCCTTGTCAGAGGAGTGCTCCATCCTACGTGGTTGGCCAATCCTGTAGTCGTGCGCAAGGCGAACGGGAAATGGAGACTTTGTATCGACTTTACGATGTTAACAAAGCTTGTCCCAAAGACCCATTTCCTTTGCTGCGCATTGACCAGATTGTTGACTCCATGGCCGGATGTGACTTGCTTTCATTTCTTGACGCATACTCAGGATACCATCAGATCTTCATGGCAGAAGAGGATGAGGAGAAGACCGCATTCATCACTCCATGTGGCATGTACTGTTTCATACGGGGCCTTTCGGTTTAAAAAATGCTGGTTCAACTTTTGCAAGGGTAGTCCATGTCGCTCTTGAGCCACAAATACACAGAAATGTGGAAGCCTACATGGATGACATAGTGGTCAAGAGCAAGGACAAGGCAACTCTGATTCAAGATTTAGACGAGACGTTTGCAAATCTGCGCAAGATCAGCCTCAAGCTCAACCCCGAGAAGTGTGTGTTTGGAGTCCCCTCCGGCAAGCTTCTCGGGTTCTTCGTTTCTCAGTGGGGAATCAAAGCCAATCCCGACAAGGTCAAGGCCATTGAGCAGATTGAAGCACCAAAGCGCGTCAAGGATGTACAAAGACTTGCCGGTTGCGTGGATGCTCTCAGCAGGTTTATCTCTAGGTCTGCTGAGCGCGCCCTGCCGTTTTTCAAAATATTGAAAAAGGCAGGTCCAATGAAATGGACTCCGGAAGCGGAGGATGTGCTGCAAGACTTGAAGAGATACCTGTCCTCCACTCCAACACTAGTCGCACCTAAGCCACAAGAGAAGTTGATGTTGTATATAGCAGCAACCAATCAAGTGTTTAGTGCTGCGTTAGTAGCAGAGAGGGAGGCAGATGATGAGCCAGCAACCACGGCAGGTACATCCAGTGACAAGCAGGGGGCTTCCCCGACAAGCTCTGGTCCCGACAAGGATGGATCTGCGCAGACGCGCGAGGAGATACAGAAGAGAATGGTACAGCGCCCAGTTTACTTTGTCAGTTCCCTTCTGCAGGGGGCTAGGTCAAGGTACTCTGGCGTGCAGAAATTGCTTTTCGGCCTTCTCATGGCCTCGAGAAAGCTGCGCCATTACTTCCAAGCACATGAGATCACAGTTGTCACTCGTTTTCCGCTGAAGAGGATACTACAGAATCCAGAAGCGACAGGCAGGATTGTTGAGTGGGCACTGGAACTGTCAAACTTTGGCCTCAAGTTTGAGAGTACTTCAACTATCCAAAGCAGAGCATTGGCAGAATTCATAGCAGAATGGACGCCAACACCAGATGAAGAAATTCCAGAAACGAGCATCCCCGTCGAGGAAGCAAGCAAAGAGTGGCTGGTGTACTTTGATGGTGCCTTTTCGCTGCAAGGCGCCGGCGCTGGCGTGCTGCTTGTCGCACCCACCGGAGAGCACCTCAAGTACGTAGTCCAGATGCACTTTCCCAAGGAGCAAGCAACAAACAATACTGCAGAGTATGAAGGCTTGCTTGCCGGTCTCAGGATCGCGGCAGACCTTGGGATCAAGAAGCTCATTGTCAGGGGTGACTCGCAGCTTGTCGTCCGCCAAGTGAACAAGAGCTATCAGAGTCCGTTGATGGAAGCCTACGTCGATGAAGTGAGAAAGCTAGAAGAGCACTTTGACGGCCTACAGATGGAGCATGTTCCAAGAGCTCAGAACGCTATTACCGATGGCCTATCAAAGTGCGCAGCACTTAAGTTACCTGTGGAACCAGGGATCTTTGTGCTCAAGCTGACTCAACCGTCTGTAACGGCATCAACTGGACAGAGCAAGAAGAGGAAGTTGATTTCTGGTGACTATTTTCCGGCAGAGCTTCCCGAAGCCGCCGCCAAAAAGGTCCCCAAGATCAACGCCAAGAGCGCTGTGGAGTAGTCTGCTCCGGCAAGGCCTAGGGTTTGTTCCGTTGAAGCAGAAGCTCCCAACAAGTTTTGCTCCGGCAAGCTTGCCGGGGAACGTCAAGCTCTGGCAAGGCCTAGGGTTTGTTCCATTGAAGCAGAAGCTCCCGACAAGTTTTGCTCCGGCAAGCTTGCCGGGGAACGTCAAGCTCCGGTAGAGCCGCAGGTTCTCGCCGTAGAAGCGGATGTTCCCGCAGCAGCAGATTTGCCTTTAGTCCTTGTTGTCGAGCCACAAGCTCCAGCATGGACAAAGCAGATTGTCCATTTCCTTCAGACAGGAGAACTTCCCGAAGAGCAAGAAGAAGCGGAAAGAGTAGCCCGGCAGTCAAGTATGTACCAGTTTGTCGACAACACACTATACAGAAGAAGACTCAACGGTGTGAAATTGAAGTGTATTCACCGGGAAGACAGACAAAAGCTGTTGGCAGAGATACATGGAGGCATATGTGGTCACCACATTGGCGCAAGAGCACTTGCCGGCAAAGCATTCCGGCAAGGTTTCTTTTGGCCGATAGCCCTCCAGGATGCAACTGCACAAGTAACCAAGTGTGAAGCGTGCCAGTTCCATTCCAAGCAGATACACCAACCAGCTCAAGCTCTCCAGATGATCCCTTTATCCTGGCCATTTTTGGTCTGGGGGCTCGACATCCTCGGCCCCTTTCCCCGAGCATTCGGGGGCTTTGAGTACTTGTACGTTGCAATCGACAAGTTCACAAAGTGGCCGGAAGTGGAAGCAGTGAGGAAGGTGACAGCACAGTCAGCAGTCAAGTTCTTCAGGTCGATTGTTTGCCGCTTCGGGATCCCTAACAGGATAATCACCGACAACGGTACGCAATTCACAAGCCGCACCTTCATGCAGTACGTCCAGGATCTTGGCACCAAGGTCTGCTTCGCTTCTATTGCTCACCCGAGAAGCAACGGTCAAGCGGAGAGGGCAAATGCTGAAGTGCTGCGTGGGCTCAAGACCAGGACTTTCGACAGGCTGCACAAGTGCGGAAGAAACTGGATCGAGAAGCTGCCGGTGGTTCTTTGGTCGATCAGGACGACGCCAAATCGAGCCACTGGCCAGACGCCTTTCGCTCTAGTCTATGGAGCAGAGGCAGTTCTCCCCATGGAACTCGTATACAGGTCACCTCGAGTGCTCGCTTATGATGAGCTTGAGCAAGAGCAGCTGCAACAAGATGACGCGCTACTCCTTGAGGAAGACCGTCTTCAGGTTGCTGTACGAGCTGCTCGCTACCAGCAAGCTTTGCGCCGCTACCATAGCCGCAAAGTTAACACCAGAAGTCTCGAGGAAGGCGACCTTGTTCTTCGGCGTGTTCAGTCCGCCAAGAATTCCAACAAGTTGACGCCGAAGTGGGAAGGCCCTTACCGGGTGAAACGAGTCACTAGGCCTGGCGCTGTCCGCCTTGAGACCGAAGATAGCATTCCGGTGAGCAATTCCTGGAACATTGAGCATCTTCGTAAGTTTTACCCGTAAGGCGCGGTTGCCGGAACCTGTTCCGGCAACCACCTTTTGTACAAGTCTTGCCGCTGTTGCATGTAATCCTTTGTACAAAGCCGGGCGCAGACCCCGTGCATAAGTAAAGCTCATATGCTCCGCACATCTTGTCAATTTCATGCTTTCTATTTTTTGCATATGTGATCTGACACTTTGTGCAGCACCTACTCCCCGGTAAGCAATAACGAGCCGTAAGGCTCCTTATCTTTATTTTCTCCTCTTTCTTTTTTCTCAAGGAAAGGAAGGTTCCCTCGCCCACAAGTTTGCTGGGGAGGAAAGGAGAAGATAATAGTATGGACCAGTCGTCGTTCAAGAAAGTTTCGCCTTACCGTGAAAGCAAGCAACAGAAAAGCTAAGTTGCCAAAGTTTGAGCAATTAGATTTTTAAAATTTTTAAGTTATCTCCCTTGAACGACCGCACTTTGTATGGAAAAACTGTGCGCGGTGGAACCAACTCGTAGCTAGTTGCACCCTTACTTTGTTTCGAGTCCGCTCAACAACTTAAGTGAGCTGCGACTAGTTGCGACAAGGTTTCTTGTCGGTAGCGGCACCGCCAGCAGGCTGCTGACGTCCCGCACTCAGCGCTCGTGGCTAAGGTGCCTGCACCGGCAAGTTCCCTAAAAGCGTAGGGCAAAAACATACAAAGGGAGGAATCAAGTAAAGGGAATAACATTGCAATCATTACTCGAAATAGAGTTATATTACAAGGTAGCTTGTCGCGGCTCTAACAGATTGTTCTCATAACATGACCAGCAGCGACAAGAAAAGAAGAAAACGGGCGGCCTAGTCTACGCGATCGCCCTCAATCCTCTTGATCCCGCTCACCTTGTCCACAATGGGTGCGACAAGGGTCTTGAGCGCCTCCAGATCAGCATCCAGCGGCAGGGTCTTGAGGACGTTGGTGAGGTTGAGGCCCGGGTTGCGGAAGACCACCTTCACCAACACCTTTTGAAGAGCTCCCGCACAGATCTTGCGTGACACGTCGGCCAGCTGCTTTGGGATCTTCTCCCGGAGCCGCTGGAGGGCCGTCGCCACGCCTTTGAAGAACAAGGTGAGCTTGGCGCTGGGTTGGAGGTTCTCATCAGAGGGATACCCGAGATCCTCCACCCCCAGCTGCGCCAACTCCCTGTCAATATCTGTGGTAGCTTTCACGAGACCCTCCGTCCAGTGCTCCACATTCTCCCTAAAAGCATTCTGGGCGGCGGCAGCACTCGCCAGCAGCGCCTTGTCGGCCTTGATCTCCTCCTTTAAGGCCACCTCCTGCTCCCTGGGGCCATCTAGCTTCTTGGTCAAAGTGGTCAGCTTCAACTCAAGATCTGCGTTGGAGTCCTTGGCGGCGCTAAGCTCTTTGCCCTTCTCGGCGAGACGAACCTGCAGCTCTGAGTTTCTGTGGGCGTCCTTCTCCCGCTCACGCTTGAGCGCGGCAAGCTCTTCACCAGCTCGCCCTCCTGCACAAACAGCTTCTCAGCGGCAAGCCGTTGTTGCTCTTCAACTTCGGCCTTCTCGAGGAAGAAGGCCTTCTGCTCTTTGGCGAGTTGCTCCCGCTCCTCTGCCAGGGACCGGAGAGCTTCCTGGTTGAGACCCCGGAGCTCCTCCGCACGCTTCTCGATGTCCGCTCCCGCCTTCGCGACAAGCGCCTCGCGGGATTCCAGCTTGGCTTGCCGCGCGCGGTAGAGCGATAACAGCTTCCGCAGCAGCCGCTCCTCCTCAGGCTCGCCGCTGCTGCTGCTCGGCGCATCAACTAGCGTCAGCCCAGCGGAGGCGAGCACCTCTCCATCAAAGCTCTCTCCCTCGACCGGCGCCCTGGAGCTTGACGCCCAGGGGAGGTTGATGAAGATGCCATCGCCGGCCTTCAAGTAGACGCCTGGCTGGGGCTCTTCGGAGCCTGGCGCTGCGGCAGCAGCGGACGGGTCGGCGGTCGACGTAGCGCCTGGCGCTCCTGCGGCCTCAGGGCCGTCAGTGCAATCGCCAGACCCCTCGCTAGCTGCTACGGCGGCAGCTTTGGCGGCCTCGTCGCCGGCGGGATCATCAGCGCCGGCTGCTTCTTCAGTGGCAGCGGCGTCGTTGACAGCAACCTCGGTCTCCATTGGCTCCGCAGCAGATGGGTCTGACGGCCGGAAAACTAAGAAAAGTCAAGCAAATACCCAAAAAGAAGAAGAACCCAAGGGAAGCTTTGAAGAGAAGATTACCTGTACTGGGTTCGGCAGTCGTAGTCTCCGCCGCCAAGGGGACGCTGGTGCTGTCCCTTGCCGGAGAACTCTCCCTTGCCGGAGGACTCTCCCTTGGCATTTCGGGGGCGGCCTCCGGGCGCTCCTGGTGGGGCTGCTCTGCTCCTACACAAACCAACAGTCAGATGTCAGCAAAGAAAGAGTATCCATGAGCGCCTAACAGCGGAAAGCGAACCATATACTTACGCTGGGGGCTGCTCTGGAGAACAGTTGCCGGGTCTGGCAAGGTTGTCTCGGACGCACCCCCTGCTGTCGCGGTGGGTTCGTCCTCGATGACAATCACCGGGACCTTGGCTCTCTTCGCTGCTCTCTGGGCCAGAGTCCTAAAAAGGAATAAGTTCAGAGTAAAGCAAATGAGATACAAGACAAAACAGCAAGAATTGAAGAACTACAAGTACAACAAGAGAATCTTACTCTTCTTCTTCCTCGTCGGAGCTGAACGCCGAGAAGTCGAAGTCCGGCTCAAGTCCGGCGCGAGGAGGCGAAGGAGTAGTTTCCCTTGGCCGCTTGGCGGGAACAGTGGCGGTGGTCTGAGACGACCCCGCTCCGGCTGCCTCCACGGCGTGAGAACCGGTAGGAGCAGAAGCGGTGGTCCGGGTGGACCCCGCTCCAGTTGCCGCAGCAGCATGAGGTGCTCCCGCGGCAACAGTGCTTGCCGCGGTGGAGCATGTCACGCGGCGCAGCGACTGTTGACTCGCCCGCCGCCCCGCTACGTCCCCGGCCTTGCGGAGACACCTTCTTGGTGGGGATGGAGGCTCTGCTTGCGGCGAGCTGCCTGAAGATGAGGAGGAAGAGGAGTTGATCTCCAGCGAGCCGCTCGTGTCCTCGGCGGGCTCGCTCGACTCGACGTCATGACCGGCAAGCTCTTTCTCGCCGACGAGCTCCTCTCGCTCGCCACGGCTTGCCGCCTTTGTTGCCTCTGCCTCCTCCACAGTGAATCCAAATTCGCCCGCGGCTGCGGCTGCCGCCGCCTCTTCCAGCCTAGTGGCGATGTGTGTCATCTCCGCATCGGTGGTGTCGCGGGTGAGGCTCTTCTTTTCGTCGGAGCGGACCGGCACTTCTACCAAGCCGTCAAAGAACTCCTGCACGACGTCGTCTGCAGGCTCTTGCACAGATAAGGAAGTAGATGACATCGCCAAGCGGGCCTCCTGGCGAGAGCCGCAGGAACCAGGTGTCTTCAAGGAGCGCTTGCTCAGGCCATCAGCGGTGACACCTACTCCGGAGCCGGCATTCACGCATTAGGGGCTGCCAGCGGCTCCCGAAGTCGGCGCACCACCCTATGAACCGCCCTCCGAGCCCGCCTGCTGCTCGCCGCTGAACCTGAGGAAGACTGCTGGACTGAGGAACTCAAGGCATACCTACTGTGCGGCACCTTGCCGGAGAAGGAGGAAGGAACGGAACGCGTGGCTCGGCAGGCCTCGGCCTACTGCATCCAAGACGGTGAGCTCTACAGGAGACACCCTAATGGCGTCTCGCTAAAATGCATTTCGAGGAGGCAAGGGCAAGAGCTGCTGACTGACGTCCACGGGGGGGATTGCGGCCATCATTCGTCATCCCGCACCCTCATGGGCAAGGTCTTTCACAGCGGCTTCTACTGGCCCACAACGTTGGCCAACGCCACGGAGCTCATGCGAGCCTACGAGCCATGCCAGTTCCACGCCAAGAAAATCCATCAGCCAGCGCAAGATCTTCAGACCATCCCGCTCTCCTGGCCCTTTGCGGTCTAGGGGCTGGACATCCTGGGACCGTTCCCACGAGCAGCAGGGGGCTACCGTTTCCTCTGTGTCTCCGTTGACAAGTTCACCAAGTGGACCGAGGTGGAGCCGATGCGCACGATTCCCGCAGGATCGGCCGTCAAGTTCATCAAGGGCATTGTGACCCGCTTCGGCGTCCCCAACCGCATCATCACGGATAACGGTTCGCAGTTCATGAGCAATCTCCTCAGATCATATTGTGCTAACCTTGGAACGCAGGTCTGCTACGCCTCAGTGGCCCACCCCAGGAGCCATGGGCAGGCCAAATGCGCCAACGTAGAGGTCATGCGCGGCCTCAAGACGCGCAGCTTCAAGAAAAAGCTCGAGGCCTGCGGCAGGGGCTGGATGGACGAGCTCCAATCCGTGTTGTGGTCAATCCGCACCACCGCAACCAAACCTACGGGAGAAACCCCGTTTTTTCTCGTTTATGGTGCGGAGGCGGTCCTCCCTCACGAGGTCAAGCGTCGCTCCCAACGGGTATTGGCTTTCGATGAGGAACGCCAGGACGCCGCCTGGCGGATGGGCCTCATGCTCGGCAAGGAGGGACGCCGCCCAGCTGCGCTCAGGGCAGCGCGATATCAGCAGGTGCTGCGGCGGTATCATTGCCACAGCGTCTGCTCGAGAACATTGGAAGTTGGTGACTTGGTCCTGAGAGGGTCCTCTCCAGGGAAGGTCTACACAAGCTCTCGCCTATGTGGGAGGGCCCGTTCAGAATCACCCGTGTCTCTAGGCCTGGCGTTGTGCGCCTGGAGACGCAGGATGGGATACTCATCCAGAATTCCTGGAACATTCAGCACCTCAGGAGGTTCTATCCATAATCATGGCTTCGTGCCCGTGAAGACAATCAAGGCTCCATGCCCGTGAAGGTCTCCGCTCGTGACACTCTCACATAATAATGAGTTGGGGTTGTACACGCCTCGGAGTCTCCTGTGTGTTGCCTACGGGCCCTCAGATCGGGCTCCCACCCACGTCCAAGTGGCAGTCCTTAGCTCCGCGCTGGGAAGAAGACATAGCTAGGGGTCGGACGCGGCCTTTTTCCTTTTTTTCTCGCCTTGGTGTTTGGCTGTCAGCCTTTTCTACTTCCTTGGCTATCGGCCCTTCCTCTACCCCATGCTATGAAGTTTTCTGAGTTTATTGCGGTTTGCTCTGGTTTCGCTCGTGTTTCTCCCATTGTTCTCAAGTTCAGTTTTTCGGGCCGGGCTGCGCTGATTGTCCTCCCTCGTGCGCCTCACGCATGGGGGCTGGGATACGGCCGGTCTCAGCTCTCGGCTACAGTGACCTCACGACCTCACCTTGCCAAGCCTGCTCAGGCTCTGGCGTCAGGCTCTTCAGCCCTCATGACTTACTTCGCCAAGCCTGCTCGGGCCTTGGCATATTAGTACTCGCTCCACGCTCTCAAGTGAGTTCAAGGGCGCAAGCCCTCCTCAACTCACCAAAGCTCACCTACGCTCGGGAGCTCCGAGCCCGGCGGTCCTAATAACTCGCCTGGGGGCTCGTGACATCAGGAGGCCACCTGCCTCAGGACTTCGTCTCACGACAAGCGTAGTACACAAGCTAAGTAATTTCATCTAGAACGAAAATAATAGCAAACTTCCATTTCATGCATACATATCATTGTTCATTACACGCCCACTCGAGGCAGATTAAACCAAATACAGGAAAGAAATGAAGAAAATCTAAAACAAGAGCCGGGCGGGTTCAGAGCTTGTGGATCGGCGTAGTCAGCACCCCAACCAAGTCAGAGCCCTACTCCTCGTGCTTCACCGAAGAGCGGCGACGCGAGGGCTCTCCCCCTCGGCGAGCCGAGCGCGGCAGAGCGGCCGCCCAGGGTAGCCGCCACTGCTGGAGGAGCTGCTGCTACCACATAGGGGGGACCCGCGGGGCGTGCCGAGGTCGAGCTCGTCTCCAGAGGAAGAGCTGCCCCTCCGGACACCGTCGCTACCCTCCTCGTCGTCGTCCACCTCTGGGCAACACCCAAGGCTCCTTCCTCCCTCCGAGAAGGCCTTGACGAGCAGCGACGACACCCCGTCGTACTTGAAGTGGAGGGTGCACTTTACCTGCAGCCGGCGCGCACGGGCGAAGGATTGCCAGCCACGACCAAGCAACACGTCGCCTGAAGCAAGGACCTCGACCCCCACCCAGAAGGCTCCGCTATAGCACCCGTTGGCCTGCAGCCAAATGCTGTCGGCCCTTCTTCCGGCAGTTCGGCTCGGAACCAGCGGGGAAGCCGGAGCCACATGCTACAGGGTTTCTCCACCCACATCACGAATTCAGAGGCCGCATCAGAGGAGTGGAGTTGCCGGCACGGGGGATGCTTGGGCGCCGGTCGCCCCCCTGTGCCACCGCGGCCATGGCCGCCCCCACCAAGAGGAGAGGCTCGACGCCTCTCGTCGGCGACCCCGTCGGAGCCTGAGAAGCCATGCCCGCTTCCAAGAGGAACCGTCACGGCCATGGCGGCATGCTTGCGGGGACGCCCGCGGCCCCTCTTCAGCGGCAGCAAGACCAGCTCCTTCACACCCTTGCCCCTCTCTGCGGCGGAGGACGTCCTCAGCGGCGCCATGGAAATCTTGGGGCGAAGGAGAGCAAGGGAAGGAGAGAGGATGGTGGCATTGGCTTGAAGATGGCCCGGGGGCTTCCTCCCCGGGCCTCATTTATAGGGTGAGGAAGGCCAACCATCGCTTGGTCACGGCCATGATGGCCGCGTCGCCCGCGCCGGGGAGTCGTCTAATCACACGGTTACCAAGGTTGCGTGGGGAGTGGAGTTGCCATGTCCCATCCAACCGTCATGCACCAGTCTGGACCGCAGTCTTTGGGGCCCGCGGCGCTTCGTCCTTGACTAGGCTTCGCCCAGAAGCCAACTCCGCGTGCGCCTTGGGCCCGGGGGCTACAGTCGGTGTACTGGGAACCAGGGTACCCAAACTTGTCTATCTGTGGCCCACATCGCATTCCTGGTATGGCCCGATAGGGCCCAGTTGATCGACCATCTTCTCAAGACCCTCGAGAGGGGGCCAGCCCTCGCGAGGAGAACGACCAAGACCTCATCAGGGAGCGGCCTCACCTAGGCTGCTCCGGAGGGGCGACCAAGACCTCTCCCTAGAGTGGCCTCGGCTAGGCTGCTTCGGGAGGGCAGAGATCTCAAGGCAAGGGTTGCCTCAAGAGGAGGCAGTGACGCAAGCCATGATGAACCATGCCAGCAGGCGCTAGCGTGCGCCAGCGGGCGCAGTTTCCATATCAGTGCAAAGGAGATCGCGCAGGCGCAGGGTCTCGAGGGGCACGACAAAGGTTTCCCCTTTGGTGCAACAAGACCAAAGACCGCAAGGACGGCAGGAAGGATGTCATCACCGAGCCCACCATCGCGTCACTGCCTGCCCTCTTTGCAGGCGAAGACCACCTTTTGTCAGGATAGGAGCGTCCTTGTGTTCCCGCTCAAATGGCCATTGTGGGATTCCCTTCCCGCCTAAACATTTCGGGGGAAGAGGACCCTGGCCGCATATATAAGTAGCTAGGGTTCCATCATAGAGGGGGATCGACCCATGGAGACTTAGACTAGAAAAGGAGCAAGAACATCTACCTCCTCACCCTTCTGGAGCTCGCCTCCTAAGCTCAGGAAACCACTATACTTGTTCATACTCGAGCCCTCGAGAGGCCAATCCACTAAAGCAGGACGTAGGGTTTTACACCGCAAGGTGGCCTGAACCTGGGTAAACTCTTGTGTGCTCTACTTGCTTGCTTGCATTCCATTCCCACCGCCAGGAGAAGAGTGTGGCGCTAGGTAGACGTGTAGTAGGAGAGATCTTCGTTACGCCCCTGTGTTCGAATCTTAAGGGTTTTGCGGAGCCCGAAATCCGACAATGGGTTGGAAACGGCCCAACGGAATAATGGGCCGTTAATGGGTATAAAGTGATACACTGTTCATTACGGGCCAGTTTCACCAAGGGCCGTTAATGGGTCTAAAGTGATACACTGTTCATTACGGGCAAGTTTCACCACGGGCCGTTAATAGGCCAAGAGTTACATAGGGCCTCATATGGGCCGAAAGACGTCATGGGCCATACATGGGCCAAAAGTGAAAACGGACTGGAATCATATTGGATGGCCCAGATGACGCTACTGGGCCTAATTCAGATAGGGCGTAACGGGCCTTGTGTTAGCGGGCTGTAAATGGGCTATATGCGAACATGCCGTTAACAGGCTTTCCATGGGCCGGCACGCCACCTTTTGACCAAGTCAAACGGGCCGGCCTTTTCACAGGAATGGGCCTCTGTTGGGCCATGCCACGTGTTGACGTATCATAGGCGCCTTTCTGTCCAATGAGTGGACGCCATCTGTCCCAACGATGAGCCGACACGTGTTTCCTCCAGCCAATGATGATTTTACACATGGAAAATCCCCATTGATCAGGGCTGTTAACGGGTTATCGGATACAAAACCCGACCCGATAGCTTAACGGCGTTCCGTTACGGTGGATGCACTTGTCGGTCACCCTTGACGGAAGCACTTCCGTGATGCGCGATTTATCGTCATGGAAGTGCACACTTCTGTGATGATAATTTTGGTAATTTCATGGAACACTTCTACGATAGCACAGGTATGACTATCTTGATTCTATCATAAATTTTTCATGCATGTACATGCATGACAAAAAACGCGACCTACTGTGACAAACACGTATCATCACGGAAGTGTATTTTTTTGTAGTGTCACCTTGGCTCGACCGAGGACCGCGCTCCATCTCCGATCGTCATGTTCGGACGGGGGCCTTCATCAACATCAACTCCGATCTCTATCATGATCATAGAGGAATCATCCATGGGGCTCGAGGGCTCAACGTCAACATTGCCCTCGGGCGGCCGTGCTGTTTTTCTGGGCAGCGAACTTGTATCTGCCGTCACCGCCTCCTCGAGAGTCGGTTTGACGTTTTCTTCAGTGGAATAGTGCGGAATTACGTTTACAACAGCCATGCAAAATTTCGTCGAGTTCCGATGGAGGAATCTCCGACAAACTACGATAATACCGGAGCCCTGTCAAATCTGGATGGGAATCTGGACGAGTTTAGGGCCTGGCCTCCAGAGCCCAGCTCAGAGGTCCTTTGAAAGATCCAACCGTTCATCTACTATGGAATTCCCATATATAGCACCCCTCCAAATTTCAGCTCGATCTGACGGTTCAAACTCCGGGAACCTTCCGATGAGTGGACCAATTTTTGGATCTGTTTTCTGCACGAATACGGATCCGACCCGAATTCATGTTTCTTTATGAACGTGATGTTGGACAACCTTTTTAGAGTAATTCTCTTCTAGGATATTGTGCGTAGTTTTTAAACACGTGCCCGTAAAATTTTAAGCCTCCCCTGAGGTCATCTTCATCATCATGCTGGTGTCAAACCCGTCCGGCAATATTGCTCCAAGGCTGCCGACCTACGCTAGACACATCGTCGCTTTGTTGAGCCGAGCTCAACTTCTTCGGATCATCATATCGGCAAGCCGAACAAGAGGTCGGCATCGTGAAGGATAAATCATCACCAACATTTCCGCCCCACGGATATCACGGAGCGTGCACACCGGCATTGCCACAAGGTCACTTCATCATATCGGCAAGCCGAACAAGAGGTCGGCATCGACCACGTCACGACCGGCATCGGCAGGGCCGCACTGTTGCTTCTTCAAGCCAATGTCCATCACGCCGACCTACTTCGACTCGTCGGCTGACATCCAGGCTTCGACATCTCGGCTGGACCAGGGGCTTTGCCATCTCTTCATCAACCTACTCCGGAGACTTCAGCGTCACTAGCCGACCAGCTTCGTCACATTAGCTTGACCGAGGGCTTTGCCTCCGCAAGCCAACCTTTGCCAGCATCGCCATGCCGTCGCTTTATCGCCCATCAGGCAATGGGTGTGTGGATTGAGTTCCAATTTTGGAGTCACCTTTCTTCGGATTGCTACAACGAATAAACCAGGTGCTATTAATCCTAGTAATTTTTGCTTGTTGGGGTTTATTTTTCCCAAGAAATTATTACTCTGGTTTGTTCCATCATCTGTACACAGGTCTATCGAATGATGGCCGCACTAACAACGACCGCGTGGTGGTTCGGTCAGTTTCCGTACATAGTTCGGCGAACGCCGCATCCGGAACTCAGACCGACCTGTGAATTCAGGCTTTGCCACACCTTTACCGCATCACGCCGACGCCCTGCATCGACATTGACTTCGACGCCAGGCCATATTTCTTTTATTACTCACTTTGCATAAATTATTTAGTATGCCACATTTTTTATCATTATTATTATTATCTCCGGTTTGCACTATTTTTTGTGCATAGGAAAATGATCCGGGTTGGGCAGTATCGTCAACTCGGCGTACTGACATACCACGTCACCTCGGCTGGACGAGGGGGCTTCGTCAGCACTTCATTACCCCATGCCGGGGACTTCAGTATCACTCTGCCGGCCTGCATTGACCGTGCTATGTCACCACTTCGGAGTGCCGAGCTCTTTTCTCCGCCACCTCGGGACCGGCTTGGGGGATGGAACCTTGTCCAGCATCAAGCTCGAACCGCGTCATCAATACCGAACACAAAACCAAGCTAAGTTGCCTTCATGCTCCAAGTTTTAAATTTTTTAACTTGTGTTCGGTTCGACCAAGCATTATACTTTTTTGGAAAAAAGTTTCTTGTAAAAAATCTCCTTGTCAAAACTTTGTTTGTGACACACAAATTCAAATACCCAGCTCACTTGGGGGCTACCTTCACGAAGCCTTTCCTCTTGCATATGATTATACCTGTACGTCTTCGTTCCTTGTTCGTGTATTACGCCACAATATGCACCATATGGACTTACGCGATTTGCAAGCTGGGTTGCCTCGCTCCTGTGTTTACCCCTACGTTCCCGATTGTTCGGCTAGGGAGTAAAGGGAGCACCTCTGCGATTGTCACGACCGGGTCATCCGAGCTAGACCTCAGACTGGGTGAAGCCGAAAGCTAGCGCTCTTATTGTTTTCAATTATGGTCGGCACACAACAAAACTCATGAGTACAAAAAATGTATTGCACAAGTCTCATAGTAACAATGAGCACCGAAGAAAGGTATCGGTGGGGGTACTATTTTCTTCGAAGATGCTTCTTACACTTCGTCAGTAATATAGCATAAGTTCCCTGAGCATGCTTTGTCTGTTACAGCCTTATGGCCTGATTGCCTGGTTATTGGAAACACAGTCGATATTCTCGACAGGTGGAGTACATAACACTCTTCGGCCCTTGACCGAAGAGGGAGAAGCCTACAGTCGGTTAAGACGCGTATAAAGTTCGGGTGAACACAGATATGATATAAGTACTTTGGTACATACATTCATTATATATAAAATTCTTTTACCCAAGTCACTTGGGGGCTCTTAAATTTATATGAGCCGTTTATAATAAGTGTTCTTCTTCTTAGTTATTGCAAAGTTATTATTATTATTATTTATCACTCCTTTTTTCGACATGAGTGTGTGGTCACTAGCGGGGAGCCTAATTTCTCTCTCAAAGCCGCTAGAGTTTAGTTTGCTAAGCTGGCCTAACGAGAAGTACTCCGCCTTCGGGATAGGAGGTTGAAGCCGTAGGCTGACCCGCTTGAGATCTTGAGATAAGATGTGTCATGATAAAGCATGAAAGAAGCACCTTTTTTTTCTAAGAACAATTTTCAATTTGGTACCGAACACTTGTTGTAGTTCGGACGCCAGATTTCATTGACGTTTTTTGGTTTTCTAAGCCTATGGCACTTTTAAGCTATTTGTGTGTTTCCAGCATTAATCTCATAGTGCGGCACCGGACACCTTTAGGGATTCGGCTAAAACATTCTCGGACGTTGCTATATATGCATCGGTTTCGAATTGCGTCTTCGGTCAATAGTTGGGTTGCCCGGCTCCTGTGCTTGCCTCCTACATTCCGCTTTGTTCGGCTAGGTGCGCAATGGGAGAACCACTGCGATTGTGCTTCTAGCTAGCATGGTTAAGCGCCTCAGTGGAGAAAGCCGAAAACTAACTGTCACAATAAGCGTAAACTGGTCAGCAATTCGATGATTGTGTTAAATGACGGGCCGTTCATAATATTGGCCGAAGTGTTTACGGCTTGACCTCGATTGTCGACGAACACTAACCGGAGGCTAGTAACTGGCCTTCCAACTTGAAGCTCCTATGACTAAGTGAAACTTAATTATAAAGCCCGCATATCTGATTGCCTCGTTTCTACTAACACAACCGCCTCCGGGCACCGAGACGTCAGCTAAGGGTTGTTTTGTTATTGCGGAAACACCCTGCGTAGTATCTACCAAGGGGTGGAGGCCGACAATGGGCCACTCTTAACTGATAGACGGTCGTAATGAAGTCAAAATAATGATGTAAAGTACTTGGATACATAGAATCATTACACATAATATGTGATTTTACTCCGGATATCTATCCTTAATTCGGCCACCCGTTCCCACATTAAGGCTCAGAGGCTACTGGGCTTTGCGCTCATTATTTACAAATATTAAAGGGGCACATCGATCCCCTGATCTAGTGTTGCCACCCGACTAGTGTCTCGGGGGCTACTGCATTGCCTATTCAATACAAAAAATTCAAAGGGCTCGGTGTTCCGCTTGATCAAACTATGGGAAAGCGCATCTTCGAACAATAATAAGTACCATATGGACCTATCTGGCATCAAGCTAATATATCACGGCAACTTCTCACGACCCTCTCTCAGGGGCCCGTTCGCCGATCACTATTATCTCTAATATATTACACTATGCTTTTATTCCTATGTATGCTGCCGAGCTAGGAGTTGATCCTCAGGCCGATTTCACGCATCGACCTGAGTCTCAGGGGCTACTGGGAATAACGGTTTTATGCTTGCCTTCAGGTCCATCTCGGGTTTTAGACTGATACACACCTTGAGGGCTACTAGATATACATCGGCAGGGAATAAACTGCACCAGTTAAAAATATTCACTAAAAATCAGCCCGTGGTCGGGGTGGTGCACCACCTTGGAAGCAGTCCGGCATAAAGATCAGGCACTAGCGGCTAGCTCCATAGAGGGCATTTCCGGCATTAAGCTCGGCTAAACTCCTTCAACTTTTTTGGACCAAGATGATCTATGACATCTTGGATATAGTCCGGCGTTGGAGCTTGGACATAGTCCGGCGTTGGAGCTCGGATACATTTCGGCATTAGAGCTCGGACGCAAGAGGACACTGCCTCCCGGGAACAACTTCAAACCCGAGGTGTGGCATAAAAATAACGAGGCATTGATAAAGGCCGGCAACTTAAGGGGGATCCTCAGATACCCGACGTGTAAACTCTTTGGATTCACTTTGGCGATCCTCAAGATCGAAGACGAGAAGATTTGTTGAACCAGTTTTCAAGACCGACGACCGAAGATGAAGAATAGTTCGGAAGAATCTAGGAGCGTCCCTAACTTGAAGACCGGTTCACGGGGCTACTGACGGTGTCCTAGACTAGGGGTACTCACCACGTCATCTCCCGATCTGTTAGATTGGGCCGAGGACCCCCATGGCCGTATACTCATGGGCTAGTTCGGACTGTTGCCGCATACAAGGAAGATTCCACAAGACTTGGCGATCAAGACAAGGACTCCTCCCCACCGGCGTATTCGGCTAGGATTCTTGTTATCCTAGGCCTCTGGTGCATTATATAAACCGAGGCCAGGCTAGTCGATAGAAGATATAGAACATACAATCATACCGTAGGCTAGATTCTAGGGTTTAGCCTCTACGATCTCGTGGTAGATCAACTCTTGTAATAGTCATATCATCAAGAAGAATCAAGCAGGACATAGGGTATTACCTCCACCAAGAGGGCCCGAACCTGGGTAAACATCATGTCCCCTGCCTCCTGTTACCATCCGGCTTAGACGCACAGTTCGGGACCCCCTACCCGAGATCCGCCGGTTTTGACACCGAAAAGCACACTGAAAGATCTACTAATAAGAAAGTGCATGCGATAGAAGAAATTAATGTTTTGAGTGGAAAGATGGATGAACTTATGAAATTATTTGCTAATAAAAGTGTTTCTTCTGATCCTAATGATATGTCTTTGTCTACTTTGATTGAGAATAATAATGAATCTATGGATGTGAATTTTGTTGGTAGGAATAGTTTTGGTAACAACGCGTATAGAGGAAACTTTAATCCTAGGTCGTATCCTAGTAATTCCTCTAATAATTATGGTAATTCCTACAACAATTCTTATGGAAATTTTAATAAGATACCCTCTGATTTTGAATCTAATATTAAAGAATTTATTAGTTCGCAAAAGAATTTCAATGCTTTGATTGAAGAAAAATTGCTTAAGATTGATGAGTTGGCTAGGAACGTTGATAGAATTTCTCTTGATGTTGATTCTTTGAAACTTAGATCTATTCCACCTAAGCATGATATCAATGAGTCTCTCTAATCCATGAGAATTTCCATTGATGAGTGCAAAGAAAGAACCGCTAGGATGCGTGCTAAGAAAGATTGCTTTATAAAAGTGTGTTCTTCTAGTTTCCATGATAATAAAGATGAAGATCTAAAAGTTATTGATGTGTCCCCTATTAAATCTTTGTTTTGCAATATGAATCTTGATAATGATGGGACTTAATATGATCCACCTTTACCTAGACCGCGTTCCAAGAATTCAGATTCTTTAGATCTTGATGCTAAAATTGTTAAAAGTGGGATTGAAGAAGTCAGAACTTTAAATATTAATGAACCCACTATTTTGGATTTCAAGGAATTTAATTATGATAATTGCTTTTTTATAGATTTTATTTCCTTGTTGCAATCTGTGCTAAATTCTCCTCATGCTTATAATCAAAATAAAGCTTTTACTAAACATATCGTTGATGCTTTGATGCAATCTTATGAAGAAAAACTTGAGTTGGAAGTTTATATCCCTAGAAAACTTTATGATGAGTGGGAACCTACTATTAGAATTAAAATTAAAGATCATGAATGCTATGCTTTTTTGTGATTTGGGTGATAGTGTTTCCACGATTCCAAAGACATTGTGTGATTTGCTAGGTTTCCGTGATTTTGATGATTGCTCTTTAAACTTGCACCTTGCGGATTCCACCATTAAGAAACCTATGGGAAGAATTAATGATGTTCTTATTGTTACAAATAGGAATTATGTGCCCGTAGATTTTATTGTTCATGACATAGAATGCAATCCTTCATGTCCTATTATTCTTGGTAGACCTTTCCTTAGAATGATTGGTGCAATTATAGATATGAAGGAAGGGCATATTAGATTCAAATTTCCATTAAGGAAAGGCATAGAACACTTTCCTAGAAAGAAAATTAAATTACCTAGTGAATATATTATGAGAGCCACTTATGAATTACCTACCAAAGATGGCAATACCTAGATCTATCCTTGCTTTTATGCCTAGCTAGGGGCGTTAAACGATAGCGCTTGTTGGGAGGAAACCCAATTTTATTTTTATTCCTTGCTTTTTGCTCCTGTTAAGTAATAAATAATTTATATATACTATGTTTTGGTTGTGTTTTTGTGTTTAATTACTGTTTGTGCCAAGTAGAACCGTTGGGAAAACTTGGGGAAAGTCTTTTTAATCTTGCTGTAAGAAACAGAAACTTTAGCGCTCACGAGAATTGCTGCCATTTTTATTTGGAAAGTGATATTTAGTTAATTATTTTTCTGATGATTAATAGATAAATTCCTCACGTACAGCAATTTATTTTAGTATTTTTGGGGTTCCAGATCCTTTCTGTACACACCTTTTGAGAGAGACACACATGATTCAAAAATTATTAATATACTCTATGTGCTTCACTTATATCTTTCGAGTTATATAGTTTTTGCTCTAGTACTTCACTTATACCTTTTAGAGCACGGTGGTGGATTTGTTTTATAGAAACTATTATTCTCTCATGATTCGCTTAGATTATTTTGAGAGTCTTAAATAGCATAGTAATTTACTTAAATAATCCTAATATGCTAGGTATTCAAGACTAGTAAAAACTTTCTTATGAGTGTGTTGAATACTAAGAGAAGTTTGATGCTTGATGATTGTCTTGAGACATGGAGGTAGTGACATCAAAGTTGTGCTAGTTAAGTAGTTGTGAATTTGAAAAATACTTGTGATGAAGTTTGCAAGTCCCGTAGCATGCACGTATGGTAAACGTTATGTAACAAATTTGAAACATGAGGTGTTCTTTGATTGTCTTCCTTATGAGTGGCGGTGAGGGACGAGCAATGGTCTTTTCCTACCAATCTATCCCCCTAGGAGCATGCGCGTAGTTCTTGGTTTTTGATGACTTGTAGATTTTTGCAATTAGTATGTGAGTTCTTTATGACTAATGTTGAGTCCATGGATTATACGCACTCTCACCTTTCCATCATTGCTAGCCTCTTCGGTACCATGCATTTCCCTTTCTCACATTGAGAGTTGGTGCAAACTTCGTCGGTGCATCCAAACCCTGTGATATGATACGCTCTTTCAAACATAAACCTCCTTATAGCTTCCTCAAAACAGCCACCATACCTACCTATTATGGCATTTCCATAGCCATTCTGAGATATATTGCCATGCAACTTTCCACCGTTCCATTTATCATGACATGTTCATCATTGTCATATTGCTTTGCATGACATGTAGTTGACATAGTATTTGTGGAAAAGCCACCATTCATAATCCTTTCATACATGTCACACTTGGTTCATTGCATATCCCGGTACACCGCCGGAGGCATTCATATAGAGTCATACTTTGTTCTAGTATCGAGTTGTAATCATTGAGTTGTAAATAAATAGAAGTGTGATGATCATCATTTTCTAGAGCATTGTCCCAAGTGAGGAAAAATAAAAATAAAAAAAGGAGAAAGGCCATAAAAAGAGAAGGCCCAAAAAATGAAAGAAAAAGAGAGAAGGGACAATGTTACTATCCTTTTTACCACACTTGTGCTTCAAAGTAGCGCAATAATCTTCATGATAGAGAGTCTTTTGTTTTGTCACTCTCATATACTAGTGGGAACTATTAATTATAGAACTTGGCTTGTATATTCCAACAATGGGCTTCCTCAAATGCCCTAGGTCTTCGTGAGCAAGCAAGTTGGATTCACACCCACTTAGTTTCTTTTGTTGAGCTTTCATATATTTATAGCTCTAGTGCATCCGTTGCATGGCAATCCCTACTCCTTGCATTAACATCAATTGTTGGGCATCTCCATAGCTCATTGATTAGACTCGTTGATGTGAGACTTTCTCCCTTTTTGTCTTCTCCACATAACCCCCATCATTATATTCTATTCCACCCATAGTGCAATATCCATGGCTCACGCTCATGTATTGCATGAAGGTTGAAAAAGTTTGAGATTACTAAAGTATGAAACAATTGCTTGGCTTGTCATAGGGGTTGTGCATGATGAGGGCATTCTTGTGTGACGAAAATGAAGCATGACTAAACTATATGATTTTGTAGGGATGAACTTTCTTTGGCCATGTTATTTTGAGAGGACATAATTGCTTAGTTAGTATGCTTGAAGATTATTATTTTTATGTCAATATTGAACTTTTATCTTGAATCTTTCGGATCAAAATATTCAGAACACAATTAGGAAGAATTACATTGAAATTATGCCAAGTAGCATTCCACATCAAAAATTCTGTTTTTATCATTTACCTACTCGAGGACGAGGAGGAATTAAGCTTGGGGATGCTTGATACGTCTCCAACGTATCTAAAAATTTTGATTGTTCCATGCTATATTATATTCTGTTTTGGACAATATTGGGCTTTATTATACACTTTTATATTAATTTTGGGACAAACCTATTAACCGGAGGCCCAGCCCAAAATTGTTGTTTTTTTGCCTATTTCAGAGTTTCACAGAAAAAGAATATCAAACGGAGTTCAAACGGAATGAAACCTTTGAGAACATGATTTTCGTAACAAACATGATCCAGAGGACTTGGACCCTACGTCAAGACATCAACCAGGAGGCCACGAGGTAGGGGGGCGTGCCTACCCCCCTGGGCGCGCCCTCCACCCTCGTGGGCCCCCTGTTGCTCCACCGACGTACTCCTTCCTCCTATATATACCTACGTACCCCCAAACTATCAGATATGGAGCCAAAACCCTAATTCCACCACCGTAACTTTCTATATCCACGAGATCCCATCTTGGGGCCTGTTCCGGAGCTCTGTCGAAGGAGGCATCGATCACGGAGGGCTTCTACATCAACACCATAGCCCCTCCGATGAAGTGTGAGTAGTTTACCTTAGACCTTCGGGTCCATAGTTATTAGCTAGATGGCTTCTTCTCTCTTTTTCGATCTCAATACAAAGTTCTCCCCCTCTCTTGTGGAGATCTATTCGATGTAATCTTCTTTTGCGGTGTGTTTGTTGAGACCGATGAATTGTGGGTTTATGATCAAGTTTATCTATGAACAATATTTGAATCTTCTGTGAATTCTTTTATGTATGATTGGTTATCTTTGCAAGTCTCTTTGAATTATCAGTTTGGTTTGGCCTCTAGATAGATCTTTCTTGCAATGGGAGAAGTTCTTAGCTTTGGGTTCAATCTTGCGGTGTCCTTTCCCAGTGACAGTAGGGGCAGCAAGGCACGTATTGTATTGTTGCCATCGAGGATAACAAGATGGGGTTTATATCATATTGCATGAGTTTATCCCTCTACATCATGTCATCTTGCTTAAGGCGTTACTCTGTTCTTATGAACTTAATACTCTAGATGCATGCTAGATGGCGGTCGATGTGTGGAGTAATAGTAGTAGATGCAGGCAGGAGTCGGTCTACTTGTCTCAGACGTGATGCCTGTATACATGATCATACCTAGATATTCTCATAACTATGCTCAATTTTGTCAATTGCTCAACCATGGTACCCAGACTTGCCTGTCTGCGGCCCACGTCGTGTTCCTGGTACGGCCTGATAGGGCCCAGTTGATCGACCATCTGCTCAAGACCCTCGAGAGGGGGCCAGCCCTCGCGAGGAGAACGGCCAAGACCTCCTCAGGGAGCGGCCTTGTAACACCCTCGATGCGGCTATATCTCCCACGTGTTGAAGCACGACTTAGAGGCATAACCGCATTGAAAGCAATGTCGCAAGTGAGGTAATCTTCACACAACCCATGTAATACATAAGGGAAAAAGATACATAGTTGGCTTACAATCGCCACTTCACACAATACATGAATAAAGCATTACATCACCAGATACAATCAAGGTCCGACTACGGAACCCTAAATAAAAAAAGATTACCCCAAATGCTACGTACACAGATCCCCGATCGTCCCAACTGGGCTCCACTACTGATCAACTGGAACTAGAACAACATAACGAACACGATCTTCATCGAGCTCCTCCTTGAGCTCGGTTTCGTCACCTACACGGTTTCATCGGCACCTGCAAACTGGTTTTGGAAGGAATCTATGAGTCACGGGGACTCAGCAATCTCACACCCTCGCGATCAAGACTATTTAAGCTTATAGGTCGGTAAAAGGGTATGAGGTGGAGCTGCAGCAAGCACTAACATGTATGGTGGCTATCATACGCAAATGAGAGCGAGAAGAGAAGGCAAAGCACGTTCAAGAATCTATGATCAAGAAGTGATCCTAGAACACCCTACGTCAAGCATAACTCCAACACCGTGTTCACTTCCCGGACTCTGCCGGAAAGAGACCATCACGGCTACACACGCGGTTGATGCATTTTAATTAAGATAAACTTTAGGTCTTCTACAACCGGACATTAACAAATTCCTATCTGCCCATAACCACGGGCACGGCTTTTGAAAGTTCAAAACCCTGCAGGGGTGTCCCAACATAGCCCATCACAAGCTCTCACAGTCAACGAAGGATATTCCTTCTCCCAGGAAGACCCGATCAGGCTCAGAATCCCGGTTACAAGACATTTCGACAATGGTAAAACAAGACCAGCAAAGCCAACCAGATGTGCCAACAAATCCCGATAGGAGCTGCACATATCTCGTTCTTAGGGCACACCGGATGAGCAAGACGTCGGGTAGGCCAGCCCAGAGTTGCCCCTGGCAGCCCCGGACACCGCTCAGTTGGACCAACACTTAGAGAAGCACTGGCCCGGGGGGGGGGGTTAAAATAAAGATGACCCTTGAGTCCGCAGAACCCAAGGGAAAGAAAAGGCTAGGTGGCAAATGGTAAAACCAATGTTGGGCCTTGCTGGAGGAGTTTATTCAAGGCGAACTATCAAGGGGTTCCCATTATAACCCAACCGTGTAAGAAATGCAAAATCAAGGAACATAACACCGGTATGACAGAAACTAGGGCGGCAAGAGTGGAACAAAACACCAGGCATAAGGTCGAGCCTTCCACCCTTTACCAAGTATATAGGTGCATTAATTAAATAAGAGATATTGTGATATCCCAACAATAATCATGTTCCAAGAAGGAACAAACTCCATGTTCACCTGCAACTAGTAACGCTATAAGAGGGGCTGAGCAAGCGGTAACATAGCCAAACAACGGTTTGCTAGGACAAGGTGGGTTAGAGGTTTGACATGGCAATATGGGAGGCATGATAAGTAAGTGGTAGGTATCGTAGCATAGGCATAGCAAAAGAGCGAGCAACTAGCAAGCAAACATAGAAGTGATTTCGAGGGTATGGTCATCTTGCCTGAGATCCCGCAAGGAAGAAGAACGTGTCCATGAAGGAGAAAAACTAACGTAGCCAACGTATCCTCACAAACGCAATGTTACCGGATTACCGAGAAGAAGTACACCGAAAAGAAAGCAAACAACATAGTAAACAACCAAGCATAACATGGCATGATGCACAACCAAGTATGATGCATGTCCGGTTTAATGAAGCATGGCATGACAAAGTGCACAAACAATCCTACAAATTAAGTGGAGCTCATTATGCAACAGAGTTGCATATTGACGAAACACCACATCAATTATTTAGTTCACTCTCGGTTAGATACTCAACAATATTAAATGTTGGTTAATATGGCAAGAGGTGAAGCATAACAAAACTATACCATTTAAACAATTTAAATGGGGCCAGATATAACAAATAACGAATCCGGTAAATCCCCATATGCCTTAGTAATTTAATGCAACAACAATTTTAAACATTTTAATTGTTGTTATCATGATGCGGATGACATGAGCAAGTTTTATGCAATTTTTATTAGAAGTTGACAAGAATATTAAGAAGCATTTGTCACCGTGGTGGAAAGAAAAGGGGTGCCACGGCAACGATAACGAAAACGGTGCCATGGCAGCATTCCGGTTCCGGTAACTCGATTGAGATACTGATGCAAAGGAGAAGTGTGCGGATGCTTGCAAAAGATGGTGGGGCACTCCCGGGTACCGGGTGTCCCACGAGTCGACGATGGTGACAAGGCAAAAGAGGGGCAATGGGCACAAACAATTCGAGCACGGAGCAAGCACGAGCAACTCATACATCACACATGCATTCGTTCACGGGTGTCGCCTCGATGGTTATACCTTCGAAGTGTGCAAATGGGTCGGTTCTCGTTCGGTGCCAAGTAGAGGAAGTATACTTTATCGGGACGTGGTGGAAGTAGGGGGTACACGACGACAGTAGTGGTACGCGTTTTCGTAGAAGGACTTGACGAATCCGAGTCACTTGGGGTCGACGGTAGTCGTTCACGTTTCGAGGAGGTAGTCGTTCACGGCGGTAGTGGAACTTGACGGATCCGATGCCTCCGGACGTAGTGGTACATGTTCGGTTTTCTTCGGAGAGGTACATGGCGTTTTCCGGTCATAGGTACTTGACGTTTTGCTACCCGGGTTTTCGGCGACGGTCGTGTACACATGCCGTTGAGGTACTTGTCGGTCCGGTCTTGATGGAGTAGATCTACGCGTCGAGGGTCTTATCGGAACCTCGTCAACGTTCGAGAACCACCTTGACGATCCGAAGAGGTACTTGGCGTCATGGTACTTGGGTCTTCGGACTTGCCGTTCTCGATTCTTGCGACGGTAGCCGTACTAGTCTACGGTAGTGGAACTTGGTGCATCCAAGTTCTCCGTCGTAGTGGTACACGCACGTAGATGAACTTGACGGGTCGTCGTCATCCTAGTCCTTGGCGTTCTTGATGATTCCAAGGGTCTCGGCGGAGGCCACGGTACTCCCTAATGGCGCCAAGATGGTCTAGCAGCGGCAAGGGCGTCGGGGAGGACGTCCTCAAGTCAACGCGGCCACGAAGCAAAAAGGAGGAAGGGGATCGAGGCTGACGCGCCTCCTCCGCCTGCTCGAAGCAGAGGCTAGGCCACGGTGCCGCTGGATCTGGCGAGAGGAGATCGGGAATGGTTTGATCTGGCCGGAGACGAGGCAGCTCCTCCCCGCCCGGCAAGACGACAGGAGCGCGGAGACGACGGGTCTCGGCGACGAGAAGGTGCAGCAGCTGCTGCTACTGTCGATGGCGACGTCAAGGCGGGTTGAGGGCGACGCGGAGAAGCAGGAGGAGAGGCAGGGGCGACGGTAGCCGGCGGGGACGTAGGCTCGCGATGGCGGCGGCGGGCCGGCCTGGCAATGCGGGGGCTGGTGGCCATGGGAGCTGCTGCTCCTGCCAAAACGACGAGACGGACTTGCGAGACGAGGCGGCCGTGAGAGGAAGGGAGAGGCCATGGATCGGGCGAAGGAGCTCCTCTCCCTTAGCTCTATGCGTGCGGGCGACGGGAGATGCAGGGGATCGAGGGAGAGAAGAGCGAGGGGGGCTCGCTGTCTCTGGCGGCGTTGGAGGGAT
>NC_041388.1:655689567-655797581 GCF_002162155.2 Triticum dicoccoides | reverse complement strand
AGGGTTGGAGGGTTTAGGTGGGCCGGTGCTGGATGGGCCTTAGAAGGTTGCGTGACTGCTGGGTTGCGTGCGGCTGGGCCTGCTCTCTGCTGCTGAGCTGCTGCTGCCCTTTTTCTCAATTCCTTCAGACAGGAAAACAAAAAGGAAAGAGCAGGAAAAAAGGAGAGGATCTAGAGCAATATAAAAATATACTCGTGATCCTGAAAATGTGCTCTTTTTAACAAAATTGGTTTGGAGATTTTTAAAGGAAGTAAAAATAATTCAAGTTTGAATTAAATTCAAACTTGAACCATTTTAAACCCTAACCAAAACAATTTCAATAGAGATGAAATTTGACAGAGAGGCTAGGTGCATGGTGTTAGAATATTGAGGCAAAGAAGAACATTAAAAGAGAAGGGAACATGACACTTGTCAAAATAAGGAAGTAGAGGGAAGGAGAAGGTGATGAAGCAAGATTCATGCATGGAACATGCAACAACTTAATATGTATGAAAAGCACACAATGCACATGATGACATGATGAAATTCAACATGATGCAATGATGAAAGCAACGAACCAAACAACTCACACGACGAAAACCTGGAAACCAAGGAAGGCATCTGAAGCTCCGGTCTTGGGGCGTTACAACACTCCACCACTACGAGAGGATCTCGTCCCGAGATCTAGAATGGCACCGGAGGGAAAACGGAAGAGAAAGAGAAGAGGTAAAACTAAGTTGCTTCTTAGACAAATGGGAGAAACCAAAGAACCTTGAGAGGTTGAACAAATTGAAAGAAAGAATAGAACGAAGATGAACAAAGTTGAAAATACTCCGTTAGAAAAGAGGAACAAGGAAGAACAACTTTTGGCAGCACTCCGATTGAAAAGAAAAGGAATTGAATAAGAATTTGATAAGATGAGAAGATACTTGATGAAATCACAAAACACTGCCTCCAGAACTATTGAATGAATGGAACAAGGGGTAAGAAAGATCTCAGACAGCACTCCGATTGAAAAGAGGTGCAAGGCTTGATAAGGCGAAAAGAACTTGAGCAAAAGGGCACAACACTCCGGTTAACTGGATAGGCATGAAAAAAACAAGGTCCTGACAAGAACAAGAAGAAGGGTTGAAGAGAGCAACAACACAATGCCTCCGGAAGAAAAGAGAGAAATGGAATGGAATGAACAGAGGATGAAACAACATCTTCTACCTTAAATGAGCTTGCAAAAGCATCTTTAGGAGAAGGTTCGAACAGAGTTGTTGGAAAACCAACAACGAAAAGAACAAGGTTGTAGTGGACTTATGGAAAACATCTCAAAACTATGAGGTGAAATTCTGCCACTAACAAAAAATAATAGATTGGATTGATATCAACAAGGAGACGAGAAACTTATTTCACCGGGAGGATAAATGAAGAACTTGGGTCATTTATAAACACCATAATAGTAACAATCCTTAGGGAAGGCTTTAGGTGAAATATAACCCATGATAACTCCAATGAAGAGATCGATGGGTTTAAAATACCTCATTCTTGATAACTTGTGAATCATGAAACACGAAAGAAAATTATCAAGAATGACATAACACCACCTCAAAAGATAAAGTAAAAGAGAATTGCACTCCGGAATGCAAGATTAAGAAAACTTGAGCTTGTTTGAAAAGAATCGCAATGAACACTTCAAGAAGGAATTAAATCCTTGATGAACCATTATGTAGAACCTCCATGAAGAACTCCAGTAATAAAAGAATGATCAAAAGAAGTGAAGGATGAAGAGAATAAGATCGAAGCCTTACAATGATTAGATGGAGCTTGGGAATGATATAATTGAAATAACTTTGAGCTCCAGCAAAGAAAGATGGACAACTTGAATCGAGAATTTGATGAACCTCCGGAATAAGGAATTAATCACTTGGGTGAAACAAAGAATAAGAATTATGTTATGGGCATCCTTCACCAATTTAGATTGATGACCATCAACGGATTTGGCATACTACTTAAACTCGTTGAAACGGATTAAGAGAGGTATAGCATAAATTTGAGAAGGTCTTGAAGAAACCAGCGATAGGATTGGAAAGAACGAATGACTTGATACGTAACGAAGGAAGAGATCTCTTGAACGAACCACCGTAAGAATTGAAAATGAACGAAGTAAAGGGACGAATCACCTGGTAAGAATTGTGAAATGAACGAAGATACTTGAGACAATCTAGATACATGAGAACGAAGGGACCACGAACTGATTAGAGATCACTTGAACGATGCACTGGTAAGATTGGAGAATGATAACTGACAGCTGAGAATGAATAAATCTGAGATAATGGCCTTCAGAGGAAAGAAATGAAACTACTCATGAAAAGCTCCGGGTGGGTGAAAAGAATTCTCACAATCAAAAAAATTATGAGAGGATGGCAACAAGATAGAATCACGAAGCAAGATATGTAGGAAACTCTTCTTCGGTCTTCAAAATCAGAGAATGACGATGAGAAACACCACCGTGAATTGTTGAGGCACTCCGGAATTAAAATTGGAAAGGTTGAACCAATGATGAAAAGAATTTGAAAGATCTTGGTGAAAGACATTTGATTGATGATAATTCATTCTTACGTCAAACTTCAAAAAGAATTTGGGAATAGCTCCGGGAAAATAGAAGAGTCAGGTAAGATCCTAGGGAAAGACCTGTGGGTTAGGGCCCACTCAAGAGAAAACACCGTTGAACGATTTAAAAGAGAGAATGCACCAGTTGAATTAAATGACTTGAATGAGATAACAATCTCAAAAGAGCTTGAATGAATGAGAATAAGCACTAGCATCTTCTGAGATATCTTCAGCACTCCGGAACAAATGAATAGCGAGAGGTGAATGATTAAGAGGTGCACCGGCATGAGAACACATTTGAAACGAGGAAAAAGGGATATGAACAACACTGAAGGCTTGATTTGCGTCCACCGGAGGAGAAAAGAACGAATAATGATGGACTTGTAGACCATCTTCATGAGAACCACAGGATAAGAATATTGTCGAAAAAGAATGGAGAGACTTCACATCAATAAAAAGGATACTTGATTAAGAAATCTCAGTCCTTGAAGAAAAAGGGTGGGTGGGCGGGAAAAAACAAAGGTAACTTGAGACGGAAGAAACAAACAATGTTGAGAAGACTTGAGTCGATCTTGCGGATGTGACAAATGATAGGACCATCTTGAAGATAATCGCACCGGCTGACAAGGATTGACATGACAAACTCGATGATCGAGAAGGATTAGTATTCACATAGGAATGTGAGAACACCGCTTAGGGAAGGTATGGAATCAACATTTGACTTCGATGCAACTCGAATACCACAACTGAAAACAAAACAAAGGATTGGCTTGCAGAATAAGCCAGAACGAACATATGATAGAGAATTCGTTCGAAGTTTTCGTGGTGGGGCCTACACGGGCTCGATCGTACAGCACCATCATGTGCAAGGCAGTGCACATGACATACGAAGTGTCCCCGAGTCAGCATAGCCAAGGACTCTTTAAGACACAATGAAACCACTGTAAAACCAACCGTGGATAGGCGGACCACTAGACGTCGAACCCCAATTTCATATCATACATCTGTCGGAAAGATATCCTAAGAGCTACTTGAATTCCCACTTATAAACTCCCGAAACTTTCCGGTTATGCAATCAGGTGTTGGGGATACATGGGAAGCATAATATCTCACCCAAAACTAGCAAATCCTACATCCAGTTGTATCCATCCTTCAACACATAACCAAGAAACCTTCGGAAATCATTTATCTCAATCTTCGAAAAGCATCCGTTATACAAGTTATGGCAATACTCCCGAACTCCCGCCACAGTACTGGGTGGCGTCAAGGTTATCTCACCAACAACTGCATAAAAGAGATTTTCGATGTCGGTGAAACTCAGGTATTCCAGAACTGTAACGATAAAATTGTGACGACAACACCTCGGAGCTCAACTCCCCGGGACACTGCCACAACCCCTAAATGTCAGGAGGCACCAAGAACAATGTTCTCGTCACAAAACCATCGGAACGATTCCAAGATACCCGCGTGATCCTAATTTTTTTAGTGAAATTTGAGAAGAGAAGAGTCAAAACTCTACGTCAGGATGCCTCACCAGAGCGACGAAGGGACTGAGGAGTAAAAAGAATCCTAATCTCCGATATATATATAATCCTAAAAGACCCAAAACATTTTTTCTAGACTCAACAACGCCAGCGATTCGATCAAGCAGGGGGCTCCTAAGTCGGGGAAGGCTCTGATTACCAACTTGTAACGCCCTCGATGCGGCTATATCTCCCACGTGTCAAAGCATGACTTAGAGGCATAACCGCATTGAAAGCAATGTCACAAGTGAGGTAATCTTCACACAACCCATGTAATACATAAGGAAAAAAGATACATAGTTGGCTTACAATCGCCACTTCACACAATACATGAATAAAGCATTGCATCACCAGATACAATCAAGGTTTGACTATAGAACCCTAAATAAAAGAAGACTACCCCAAATGCTACACAGATCCCCGATCATCCCAACTGGGCTCCACTACTGATCAACTGGAAACAGAACAACATAACGAACACGATCTTCATCGAGCTCCTCCTTGAGCTCGGTTTCGTCACCTGCACAGTTTCATCGGCACCTACAAACTGGTTTTCGAAGGAATCTGTGAGTCACGGGGACTCAGGAATATCACACCCTCGCGATCAAGACTAATTAAGCTTATAGGTAGGTAAAAGGTATGAGGTGGAGCTGCAGCAAGCACTAGCATGTATGGTGGCTAACATACGCAAATGAGAGCGAGAAGAGAAAGCAAAGCACGTTCGAGAATCTATGATCAAGAAGTGATCCTAGAACACCCTATGTCAAGCATAACTCCAACACCGTGTTCACTTCCCGGACTCTGCCGGAAAGAGACCATCACGGCTACACACGCGATTGATGCATTTTAATTAAGATAAACTTTAGGTTTTCTACAACTGGACATTAACAAATTCCCATCTGCCCATAACCGCGGGCACGGCTTTCGAAAGTTCAAAACCCTGCAGGGGTGTCCCAACTTACCCCATCACAAGCTCTCACAGTCAACGAAGGATATTCCTTCTCCCAGGAAGACCCGATCAGGCTCGGAATCCCGGTTACAAGACATTTCGACAATGGTAAAACAAGACCAGCAAAGCCACCCAGATGTCGGAGCTGCACATATCTCGTTCTCAGGGCACACCGAATGAGCAAGACGACGGGTAGGCCAGCCCAGAGTTGCCCCTGGTAGCCCCGGACATCGCTCAGTTGGACCAACACTTAGAGAAGCACTGGCCCGGGGGGGTTAAAATAAAGATGACCCTTGACTCTGCAGAACCCAAGGGAAATAAAAGGCTAGGTGGCAAATGGTAAAACAAATGTTGGGCCTTGCTGGAGGAGTTTTATTCAAGGCAAACTGTCAAGGGGTTCCCATTATAACCCAACCATGTAAGGAACGCAAAATCAAGGAACATAACACTGATATGACACAAACTAGGGCGGCAAGAGTGGAACAAAACACCGGGCATAAGGCCGAGCCTTCCACCCTTTACCAAGTATATAGGTGCATTAATTAAATAAGAGATATTGTGATATCCCAACAATAATCTTGTTCCAACAAGGAACAAACTCCATCTTCACCTGCAACTAGTAACGCTATAAGAGGGGCTGAGCAAGCGGCAACATAGCCAAACAATGGTTTGCTAGGACAAGGTGCGTTAGAGGTTTGACATGGCAATATGGGAGGCATGATAAGCAAGTGGTACGTATCATAGCATACGCATAGCAAAAGAGCGAGCAACTAGCAAGCAAACATAGAAGTGATTTCGAGGGTATGGTCATCTTGCCTGAGATCCCGCAAGGAAGAAGAACAAGTCCATGAAGGAGACAAACGAACATAGCCAACGTATCCTCACAAACGCAATGTTACCGGATTACCGAGAAGAAGTACACCGAAAAGAAAGTAAACAACATAGTAAACAACCAAGCATAACATGGCATGATGCACAACCAAGTATGATGCATGTCCGGTTTAATGAAGCATGGCATGGCAAAGTGCACAAACAATCCTACAAATTAAGTGGAGCTCATTATGCAACGGAGTTGCATATTGACAAAACACCACATCAACTATTTAGTTCACTCTCGGTTAGATACTCAACAATATTAAATGTTGGTTAATATGGAAAGAGGTGAAGCATAACAAAACTATACCATTTAAACAATTTAAATGGGGCCAGATGTAACAAATAACGAATCCTGTAAATCCCCATATGCCTTAGTAATTTAATGCAACAACAATTTTAAACATTTTAATCATTGTTATCATGATGCGGATGACATGAGCAAGTTTTATGCAATTTTTATTAGAAGTTGACAAGAATATTAAGAAGCATTTGTCACCATGGTGGAAAGAAAAGGGGTGCCACGGCAATGATAACGAAAATGGTGCCACGGCAGCGTTCCGGTTCCGATAACTCGATTGAGATACCGATGCAAAGGAGAAGTGTGCGGATGCGTGCAAAAGATGGTGGGGCACTCCCGAATACCGGGTGTCCCATGAGTTGACGATGGTGACAAGGCAAATGAGGGGAACGTGCAAAAACAATTCGAGCATGGAGCAAGCACGAGCAACTCATATATCACACATGCATTCGTTCATGGGCGTCGTCTCGATGGTTATACCTTCAAAGTGTGCAAACGGGCCGGTTCTCGTTCGGTGCCAAGTAGAGGAAGTATACGTTCTCGGGACGTGGTGGAAGTAGGGGGTACACGATGACGGTTGAGGTACTCGCGACGGTAGTGGTACGTGTTTTCGTAGAAGGACTTGACGAATCCGAGTCACTTGGGGTCGACGGTAGTCGTTCACGTTTCGAGGAGGAAGTAGAGGTTCTTGCGATCTCGGCGACGGTAGTTGTTCACGGCGGTAGTGGTACATGTTTGGTTTTCTTTGGAGAGGTACATGGCGTTCTTCGGTCATAGGTACTTGACGTTTTGCTACCCGGGTCATCGGCGACAGTCGTGTACACATGACGTTCAGGTACTTGTCGGTCTGGTCTTGATGGAGTAGATACATGTCGAGGGTCTTATCGGAACCTCGTCAACGTTCGAGATCCACCTTGACGATCTGAAGAGGTACTTGGCGTCATGGTACTTGGGTCTTCGGACTTGCCGTTCTTGGTTCTTGCGACAGTAGTCGTACTAGTCTGCGGCAGTGGAACTTGGTGCATCCAAGTTCTCTGTCGTAGTGATACACAGACGTAGATGAACATGACGGGTCATCGTCATCCTGGTCCATGGCGTTCTTGACGATTCCAAGGGTCTCGGCGGAGGCGACGGTACTCCCTGGTGGCGCCAAGATGGTCTAGCAGCGGCAAAGGCGTCGGGGAGGACGTCCTCAGGTCAACGCGGCCACGAAGCAAAAAGGAGGAAGGGGATCGAGGCTGGCGCGCCTCCTCCGCCTGCTCGAAGCAGAGGCTAGGCCACGGTGCCGCTGGATCTGGCGAGAGGAGGTCGGGAATGGTTTGATCTGGCCGGAGACGAGGCAGCTCCTCCCCGTCCGGCAAGACGACAGGAGCGCGGAGACGATGGGTCTCGGCGATGAGAAGGTGCAGCAGCTGCTGCTTCTATCGGTGGTGATGTCGAGGTGGGTTTCGGGCGACGCGGAGAAGCATGAGGATAGGCAGGGGCGATGGTAGCCGGCGGGGACACAGGCTCGCGATGGCGGCGGCGGGCCGGCCTGGCACTGCGGGGGCTGCCGGCCATGGGAGCTGCTGCTCCTGCCAAAATGACGAGGCGGACTTGCGAGATGAGGCGGCCGTGAGAGGAAGGGAGAGGCCATGGATCGGGCGAAGTAGCTCCTCTCCCTTAGCATGCAGGCGACAGGGAGATGCAGGGGGTCGAGGGAGAGAAGAGCGATGGGGGCCGAAAAGTACATTCTACACCCGAGCTCATATGCTCCCGCATGAACAGTAAAATCGAAAAAATTCAAAAAAAAAATCAAAAAATTCCAATTTTTTTGAGAGAAACATTGACAAAAGTTCTAAGTGCCTGCAAAAATTCATCATGAAATCACATTCCTGTAAGGCGTGGCAAAAAAAACAAATTCAGGGCTTCAAAATGCGTTTGAAAGTAGCTTTTTCAGAGTACTATTTTTGTTTTTTTTGCTACGCCTTCTAGGAATGTGATTTCATGACAAATGTTTGCAGGCACTTAGAACTTTTGTCAATGTTTCTCTCAAAAAAAATTTGGAATTTTTTGAATTTATTTTGATTTTTTTAGATTTTACTATTCATACGGGAGCATATGAGCTCGGGTGCAGATTAGCCGCGTCCGAGGGGGGCTCGCTGTCTCTGGCGGCGTTGGAGGGATCGAGCAGGGAAGCGAGAGGGGGGTTTGGTCGGGCTAGGGTTGTAGGGCTTAGGTGGGCTGGCGCTGGATGGGCCTTAGAAGGCTACGTGACTGCTGGGCTGCGCGTGGCTGGGCCTGCTCTCTGCTGCTAAGCTGCTGCTGCCCTTTTTCTCAATTCCTTCAGACAGGAAAACAAAAAGGAAAGAGCAGGAAAAAAGGAGAGGAGCTAGAGCAATATAAAAATATACTCATGATCCTGAAAATGTGCTCTATTTAACAAAATTGGTTTGGAGATTTTTAAAGGAAGTAAAAATAATTCAAGTTTGAATTAAATTCAAACTTGAACCATTTTAAACCCTAAACAAAACAATTTCAATAGAGATGAAATTTGACAGAGAGGCTAGGTGCATGGTGTTAGAATATTGAGGCAAAGAAGAACATTAAAAGAGAAGGGACGTGCCACTTATCAATAGAAGGAAGTAGAGGGAAGGAGAAGGTGATGAAGCAAGATTCATGCATGGAACATGCAACAACTTAATATGTATGAAAAGCACACAATGCACATGATGACATGATGAAATGCAACATGATGCAATGATGAAAGCAACGAACCAAACAACTCACATGACGAAAACCTGGAAACCAAGGAGGTAGTGACGCAAGCCATGACGAATCGTGCCAGTGGGCGCAAGCGTGCGCCAGCGGGCGCAGTTTCCATATCGGTGCAAAGGTGATCGCGCAGGCGCAGGGTCCCGAGGGGCACGACAAAGGTTTCCCCTTTGGTGGAACAAGACCGAAGACCGCAAGGACGGCAGGAAGGATGTCATCACCGAGCCCACCACCGCGTCACCCCTGCCCTCTTTGCAGGCGAAGACCACCATTTGTCAGGATAGGAGCGTCCTTGTGTTCCCGCTCAAATGGCTGTTGTGGGATTCCCTTCCCGCCTAAACATTTCGGGGGAAGAGGACCCTGGCCGCATATATAAGTAGCTAGGGTTCCATCATAGAGGGGGATCAACCCATGGAGACTTAGACTAGAAAAGGAGCAAGAACATCCACCTCCTCACCCTTCTGGAGCTCGCCTCCTGAGCTCAGGAAACCACTGTACTTGTTCATACTCGATCCCTCGCGAGGCCAATCCACTAAAGCAGGACATAGGGTTTTACACCGCAAGGTGGCCTGAACCTGGGTAAACTCTTGTGTGCTCTACTTGCTTGCTTGCATTCCATTCCCACCGCCAGGAGAAGAGTGTGGCACTAGGTAGACGTGTAGTGGGAGAGATCTTCGTCATGCCCCTGTGTTCGAATCTTAAGGATTTTGCGGAGCCTGAAATCCGACAATGGGCTAGAAATGGCCCAACGGAATAACGGGCCTTTAATGGGTATAAAGTGATACACTGTTCATTATGGGCCAGTTTCACCAAGGGCCGTTAATGGGTGTAAAGTGATACACTATTCTTTACGGGCCAGTTTCACCACGGGCCATTAATAGGCCAAGAGTTACATAGGGCCTCATATGGGCCGAAAGACGTCATGGGCCATACATGGGCCAGAAGTGAAAATGGGCTGGAATCATATTGGATGGCCCAGATGACGCTACTGGGCCTAATTCGGATAGGGCGTAACGGGCCTTGGGTTAGCGGGCTGTAAATGGGCTTTATGCGAACAGGCCGTTAACAGGCTTTCCATGGGTCGGCCCGCCACCTTTTGACCAAGTTAAACGGGCCAGCCTTTTCACAGGAATGGGCCTCTGTTGGGCCGTGCCACGTGTCAACGTATCATAGGCGCCTTCTGTCCAATGAGTGGATGACATCTGTCCCAACGATGAGCCAACACGTGTTTCCTCCAGCCAATGATGATTTTACACTTGGAAAATCCCCATTGGTCGGGGCTGTTAACGGGTTATCGGATCCAAAACCCGACCCGATAGCTTAACGGCGTTCCGTTACGGTGGATGCCACGTGTCGGTCACCCTTGACGAAAGCACTTCTGTGACACGCGATTTATCGTCATGGAAGTGCACACTTCCGTGATGATAATTTTGGTAATGTCATGGAACACTTCTACGATAGCACAGGTATGACTATCTTGATTCTGTCATAAATTTGTTATGGATGTACATGCATGACAAAAAACGCGACCTACTGTGACAAACACGTATCATCACGGAAGTGTATTTTTTTGTAGTGTCACCTTGGCTTGACCGCGGACCGCACTCCATCTCCGATCGTCATGTTCAGACGGGGGCCTTCATCAACATCAACTTTGATCTCTATCATGATCATAGAGGAATCATCCATGGGGCTCGAGGGCTCAACGTCAACATTGCCCTTAGGCGGCCGTGCTGTTTTTCTGGGCAGTGAACTTGTATCCGCCGTCACCGCCTCCTCGAGTGTCGGTTTGACGATTGCTTCAGTAGAATAGTGCGGAATTTCCGATGCAAAATTCCGTCGAGTTCTGATGGAGGAATCTCTGACAAACTACGATATATCGGAGCGCTGTCAAATCTGGATGGGAATTTGGACGAGTTTAGGGCGTGGCCTCCAGAGCCCAGCTCGGAGGTCCTTTGGAAGATCCAACCATTCATCTACTGTGGAATTCCCATATCTACCACCCCTCCAAATTTCACCTCAATCTGACGGTTCAAACTCCGGGAACCTTCCGACGAGTGGACCAATTTTCGGATCTGTTTTCTGCACGAATACGGATCCGACCCGAATTCATGTTTCTTTATGAATGTGATGTTGGACAACCTTTTTAGAGGAATTCTCTTCTAGGGTATTGTGCGTCGTTTTTAAACATGTGCCCATAAAATTTTAAGCCTCCCGTGAGGTCATCTTCATCATCATGCTGGTGTCAAACCAGTCCGGCAATATTGCTCCAAGGCTGCCGACCTGCGCTAGACACGTCGTCGCTTTGTTGAGCCGAGCTCAACTTCTTCGGATCATCATATCGGCAAGCTGAACAAGAGTTTGGCATCGCGAAGGATAAATCATCACCAACATCGCCGCCCCACAGATAACACGGAGCGGGCACACCGGCATCGCCACAAGGTCACTTCATCAAGCCGGCATCGACCACGTCACGACCAGCATCGGCAGGGCCGCACTGTTGCTTCTTCAAGCCGATGTCCATCACGCCGACCTACTTCGACTCATCGGCTAACATCGAGGCTTCGACATCTCGGCTGGACCGAGGGCTTTGCCATCTCTTCATCAACCTACTCCGGAGACTTCAGCGTCACTAGCCGACCAGCTTCATCACATTAGCTGGACCGAGGGCTTTGCCTCCGCAAGCCAACCTTTGCCAGCATCGCCATGCCCTCGCTTTATCGCCCATCAGGCAATGGGTGTGCGGATCAAGTTCCAATTTTGGGAGTCACCTTTCTTCGGATTGCTACAACGAATAAACCAGGTGCTATTAATCCTAGTAATTTCTGCTTGTTGGGGTTTATTTTTCCCAAGAAATTATTACTCTCATTTGTTCCATCATCTGTACACAGGTCTATCGAATGATGGCCGCACTAACAACGGTCGCGTGGTGGTTCGGTCAGTTTCCGTACATAGTTTGGCGAACGCCGCATCCGGAACTCGGACCGACCTGTGAATTCAGGCTTTGCCACACCTTTACCGCATCACGCCGACGCCCTGCATCAACATTGACTTTGGCGCCAGGCCATATTTCTTTTATTACTCACTTTGCATAAATTATTTAGTATGCAACATTTTTTATCATTATTATTATTATCTCCGGTTTGCACTATTTTTGTGCACAGGAAAATGATCCGGGTTGGGCAGTATCGTCAACTCGGTGTACTGACATACCACGTCACCTCGGCTGGACGGGGGGCTTCGTCAGCACTTCATTACCCCATGCCGGGGACTTCGGCATCACTCTGCCGGCCTGCATTGACCGTGCTATGTCACCACTTCGAAGTGCTGACCTCTTTGCTCTGCCACCTCGTGACTGGCTTGGGGGATGGAACCTTGTCCCGCATCAAGCTCGAACCACGTCATCAATACCGAATAGAAAACCAAGCTAAGTTGCCTTCATGCTCGAAGTTTTAATTTTTTTAACTTGTGTTCGGTTTGACCGAGCATTATACTTTTTTGTGAAACACAAATTCAAATACCCAGTTCACTTGGGGGCTTCCTTCATGAAGCCTTTCCTCTTGCATACGATTATACTTGTACGACTTCGTTCCTTGTTCGTGTATTACGCCACAATATGCACCATATTGACTTAAGCGATTTGCAAGCTGGGTTGTCTCGCTCCTGTGTTTACCCCTATGTTCCCGATTGTTCGGCTAGGGAGTAAAGGGAGCACCTCTGCGATTGTCATGATCGGTTCATCCGAGCCAGACCTCAGACTGGGTGAAGCCGAAAGCTAGCGCAAAACGGAACTCATGAGTACAAAAAATGTATTGCACAAGTCTCATAGTAACAATGAGTACCGAAGAAAGGTATCGGTGGGGGTACTATTTCTTCGAAGATGCTTCTTACACTTCGTCAGTAATATAGCATAAGTTCCCTGAGCATGCTTTGTCTGTTACAGCCTTATGGCCTGATTGCCTGGTTAGCGGAAACACCATCGATATTCTCGACAGGTGTAGTAAATAACACTCTTCGGCCCTTGACCGAAGAGGGAGAAGCCTACGATCGGTTAAGACGCGTATAAAGTTCAGGTGAACACAGATATGATATAAGTACTTTGGTACATACATTCACTATACATAATTTTTTTTTACCCAAGTCACTTGGGGCTCTTAAATTTATATGAACCGTTTTATAATAAATGTTCTTCTTCTTAGTCATTGCAAAGTTTTTTTTAATTATTATTTATCACTCCTTTTTTCGACACGAGTGTGTGGTCCCTAGCCGGGGAGCCTAATTTCTCTCTCAAAGCCGCTAGAGTTTAGTTTGCTAAGTTGGCCTAACGAGAAGTACTCCGCCTTTGGGATAGGAGGTTGAAGCCGTAGGCTGACCTGCTTGAGGTCTTGAGATAAGATGTGTCATGATAAAGCACGACAGAAGCACCTTTTTTCTAAGACCAATTTTCGATTTGGCACCGAACACTTGTTTTAGTTCGGACGCCAGGTTTTCACCGACGTTTTTTGGTTTTCCAAGCCTATGGCACTTTTAAGCTATTTGTGTGTTTCCAGCATTAATCTCGTAGTGCGGCGCCGGACACCTTTAGGGATTCGGCTAAAACATTCTCGGACATTGCTGTATATGCATCGGTTTCGAATTGCGTCTTCGGTCAATAGTTGGGTTGCCCGGCTCCTGTGCTTGCCTCCTACATTCCGCTTTGTTCGGCTATGTGCGCAATGAGAGAACCACTGCGATTGTGCTTCCAGCTAGCATGGTTAAGTGCCTTAGTGGAGAAAGCCAAAAACTGACTGTCACAATAAGCGTAAACTGGTCAGTGATCTGATGATTGTGTTAAATGACGGGCCGTTCATAATATTGGCTGAAGTGTTTACGTCTTGACCTCGATTGTCGACGAATACTAACCGGTGGCTAGTAACTGGCCTTCCAACTTTAAGCTCCTATGACTAAGTGAAAGTTATAATGCCCGCATATCTGATTGCCTCATTTCTGCTAACGCAACCGCCTCCGGGCACCGAGACGTCAGCTAAGGGTTCTTTTCCTATTGCGGAAACACCCTGCGTAGTATCTACCAAGGGGTGGAGGCCGACGATGGGCCACTTTCAACTGATAAACGGTCACAATGAAGTCAAAATAATGATGTAACGTACTTGGATACATAGAATCATTACACATAATCTGTGATTTTACTCTGGATATCGATCCTTAATTCGGCCACCCGTTCCCACATTAAAGCTCAGGGGCTACTGGGCTTTGCGCTCATTATTTACAAATATTAAAGGGGCACATCGATCCCCTGATCTGGTGTTGCCATCCGACCAGTGTCTCGGGGGCTACTGCATTGCCTATTCAATGCAGAAATTTCAAAGGGCTCAGTGTTCGGCTTGATCGAACTATGGGAAATCGCATCTTCGAACAATAATAAGTACCATCTGGACCTATCTAGTATCAAGCTAATATATCACTGCGACTTCTCACGACCCTCTCTCAGGGGCCCGTTCGCCGATCACTATTATCTCTAATATATTACACTACATTTCTATTCCTATGTATGCTGCCGAGCTAGGAGTTGATCCTCAGGCCAATTTCGCGCATCGACCTGAGTCTCAGGGGCTACTGGGAATAGCGGTTTTATGCTTGCCTTCATGTGCATCTCGGGTTTTAGACTGATACACACCTTGAGGGCTAATGGATATACATCGGCAGGGAATAAATTGCACTAGGTAAAAATATTCACAAAAAATCATCCCGCGGTCGGGGTGGTGCACCACCTTGGAAGTAGTCCGGCATAAAGCTCGGGCGCTAGCGGCTAGCTCCATAGAGGGCATTTCCGGCATTAAGCTCGGCTAAACTCCTTCAACTTTTTTGGACCAAGATGATCTATGACATCTTGGATATAGTCCGGCGTTGGAGCTTGGACACAGTCCGGCGTTGGAGCTCGGATACATTTCGGCGTTAGAGCTCAGACGCAAGAGGACACTGCCTCCCGGGAACAACTTCAAACCCAAGGTGTGGCATAAAAATAATAAGGCATTGATAAAGGCCGGAAACTTAAGGGGGCTCCTCGGATACCCGACGTGTAAACTCTTCAGATTCACTTTGGCGATCCTCAAGATCGAAGACGAGAAGATTTGTTGAACGAGTTTTCAAGACCGACGACCGAAGATGAAGAACAGTTCGGAAGAATCGAGGAGCGTCCCTAACTTGAAGACCGGTTCAGGAGGCTACTAACAGTGTCCTAGGCTAGGGGGTACTCACCACGTCATCTCCCGATCTGTTACATTGGGCCGAGGACCCCCATGGCCGTATACTCATGGGCTAGTTTGGACAGTTGCCGCATACAAGGAAGATTCCACAAGACTTGGTGATCAAGACAAGGACTCCTCCCCACTACGTATTCGGCTAGGACTCTTGTTATCCTAGGCCTCTGGTGCATTATATAAACTGAGGCCAGGCTAGTCGATAGAAGATATAGAACATACAATCATACCATAGGCTAGCTTCTAGGGTTTAGCCTCTACGATCTCGTGGTAGATCAACTCTTGTAATACTCATATCATCAAGAACTATCAAGCAGGACATAGGGTATTACCTCCATCAAGAGGCCCGAACCTGGGTAAACATCGTGTCCCCTGCCTCCTGTTACCATCCGCCTTAGACGCACAGTTCGGGACCCCCTACCCGAGATCCGCCGGTTTTGACACCGACAAGCACACTGAAAGATCTACTAATAAGAAAGTGCATGCGATAGAAGAAATTAATTTTTGAATGGAAAGATCGATGAACTTATCAAATTATTTGCTAATAAAAGTGTTTCTTCTGATCCTAATGATATGCCTTTCTCTACATTGATTGAGAATAATAATGAATCTATGGATGTGAATTTTGTTGGTAGGAATAGTTTTGGTAACAACGCGTATAGAGGAAACTTTAATCCTAAGTCGTATCCTAGTAATTCCTCTAATAATTATGGTAATTCCTACAACAATTCTTATGGAAATTTTAATAAGATACCCTCTGATTTTGAATCTAATATTAAATAATTTATTACTTCGCAAAAGAATTTCGATGCTTTGATTGAAGAAAAATTGCTTAAGATTGATGAGTTGGCTAGGAACGTTGATAGAATTTCTCTTGATGTTGATTCTTTGAAACTTAGATCTATTCCACCTAAGCATGATATCAATGAGTCTCTCAAATCCATGAGAATTTCCATTGATGAGTGCAAAGAAAGAACCGCTAGGATGCGTGCTAAGAAAGATTGCTTTGTAAAAGCGTGTTCTTCTAGTTTCCATGATAATAAAGATGAAGATCTAAAAGTTATTGATGTGTCCCCTATTAAATCTTTGTTTTGCAATATGAATCTTGATAATGATGGGACTGAATATGATCCACCTTTACCTATACTGCGTTCCAAGAATTCAGATTCTTTAGATCTTGATGCTAAAATTGTTAAAAGCGGGATTGAAGAAGTCAGAACTTTAAATATTAATGAACCCACTATTTTGGATTTCAAGGAATTTAATTATGATAATTGCTCTTTGATAGATTGTATTTCCTTGTTGCAATCTGTGCTAAATTCTCCTCATGCTTATGGTCAAAATAAAGCTTTTACTAAACATATCGTTGATGCTTTGATGCAATCTTATGAAGAAAAACTTGAGTTGGAAGTTTCTATCCCTAGAAAACTTTATGACGAGTGGGAACCTACTATTAAAATTAAAATTAAAGATCATGAATGCTATGCTTTTTGTGATTTGGGTGATAGTGTTTCCACGATTCCAAAGACTTTGTGTGATTTGCTAGGTTTCCATGATTTTGATGATTGCTCTTTAAACTTGCACCTTGCGGATTCCACCATTAAGAAACCTATGGGAAGAATTAATGATGTTATTATTTTTACAAATAGGAACTATGTGCCCGTAAATTTTATTGTTCGTGACATAGAATGCAATCCTTCATGTCCTATTATTCTTGGTAGACCTTTCCTTAGAATGATCGGTGCAATTATAGATATGAAGGAAGGGAATATTAGATTCCAATTTCCATTAAGAAAAGGCATGGAACAATTTCCTATAAATAAAATTAAATTACCTTATTAATCTATTATGAGATCCACTTATGGATTGCCTACCAAAGATGGCAATACCTATATCTATCCTTGCTTTTATGCCTAGCTAGGGGCGTTAAACGATAGCGCTTGTTGGGAGGAAACCCAATTTTTTTTATTCCTTGCTTTTTGATCCTGTTTAGTAATAAATAATTTATCTATACTATGTTTTGGTTGTGTTTTTGTGTTTAATTACTGTTTGTGCCAAGTAGAACCGTTGGGAAGACTTGGGGAAAGTCTTTTTAATCTTGCTGTAAAAAACAGAAACTTTAGCGCTCACGAGAATTGCTGCCATTTTTATTTGGAAAGTGATATTTAGTTAATTATTTTTTCAGATGATTAATAGATAAATTCCTCACGTACAGCTATTTATTTTAGAATTTTTGGGGTTCCAGATCTTGCGTTAGCTATAGATTACTACAAACTGTTCTGTTTTTGACAGATTCAGTTTTTCGTGTGTTGTTTGCTTATTTTAATGAATCTATGGCTAGTAAAATAGTTTATAAACCATAGAGAAGTTGGAATACAGTAGGTTTAACACAAATATAAATAAATAATGAGTTCATTACAGTACCTTGAAGTGGTGTTTTGTTTTCTTTCGCTAACGGAGCTCACGAGATTATCTACTTTAAGTTTTGTGTTGTGAAGTTTTCATGTTTTGGGTGAAAGATTTGATGGATTATGGAACAAGGAGTGGCAAGAGACTAATCTAAGGACACCTAAAAGCCAAAGCTTGGGGATTCCCCAGAAGGCATCCCCTCTTTCGTCTACTTCTATCGGTAACTTTACTTGGAGCTATATTTTTATTCACCACATGATATGTGTTTTGCTTGGAGCGTCTTGTATGATTTGAGTCTTTATTTGTTAGTTTACCACAATCATCCTTGCTGTACACACCTTTTGAGAGAGACACACATGATTCGGAAATTATTAGAATACTCTATGTGCTTCACTTATATCTTTTGAGTTATATAGTTTTTGCTCTAGTACTTCACTTATACCTTTTAGAGCACGGTGGTGGATTTGTTTTATAGAAACTATTATTCTCTCATGCTTCACTTAGAATATTTTGAGAGTCTTAAATAGCATATTAATTTACTTAAATAATCCTAATATGCTAGGTATTCAAGACTAGTAAAAACTTTCTTATGAGTGTGTTGAATACTAAGAGAAGTTTGATGCTTGATGATTGTTTTGAGACATGGAGGTAGTGACATCAAAGTTGTGCTAGTTGAGTAGTTGTGAATTTGAAAAATACTTGTGTTGAAGTTTGCAAGTCCCGTAGCATGCACGTATGGTAAACGTTATGTAACAAATTTGAAACATGAGGTGTTCTTTGATTGTCTTCCTTATGAGTGGCGGTTGGGGATAAGCGATGGTCTTTTCCTACCAATCTATCCCCCTATGAGCATGCGCATAGTGCTTGGTTTTTGATGACTTGTAGATTTTTGCAATAAGTATGTGAGTTCTTTATGACTAATGTTAAGTCCATGGATTATACGCACTCTCACCTTTCCATGCTAGCCTCTTCGGTACCATGCATTTCCCTTTCTCACATTGAGAGTTGGTGCAAACTTTGTCGGTGCATCCAAACCCCGTGATATGATACGCTCTTTCACACATAAACCTCCTTATAGCTTCCTTAAAACAGCCACCATACCTACCTATTATGGCATTTCCATAGCCATTCCGAGATATATTGCCATGCAACTTTCCACCGTTCTATTTATCATGACACGTTCATCATTGTCGTATTGCTTTGCATGATCATGTAGTTGACATAGTATTTGTGGCAAAGCCACCATTCATAATCCTTTCATACATGTCACACTTAGTTCATTGCATATCCCGATAAACTGCCGGAGGCATTCATATAGAGTCATACTTTGTTCTAGTATCGAGGTGTAATCATTGAGTTGTAAATAAATAGAAGTGTGATGATCATCGTTTTCTAGAGCATTGTCCCAAGTGAGGAAAAATAAAAATAAAAAAAGGAGAAAGGCCATAAAAAAGAGAAGGCCCAAAAAAATGAGAGAAAAAGAGAGAAGGGACAATGTTACTATCCTTTTTACCACACTTGTGCTTCAAAGTAGCACCATAATCTTCATGATATAGAGTCTTTTCTTTTGTCACTCTCATATACTAGTGGGAACTTTTAATTATAGAACTTGGCTTGTATATTCCAATAATGGGCTTCCTCAAATGCCCTAGGTCTTCGTGAGCAAGCAAGTTGGATTCACACCCACTTAGTTTCTTTTGTTGAGCTTTCATATATTTATAGCTCTAGTGCATCCGTTGCATGTCAATCCCTACTCCTTGCATTAACATCAATTGATGGGCATCTCCATAGCTCATTGATTAGACTCGTTGATGTGAGACTTTCTCCCTTTTTGTCTTCTCCACATAACCCCCATCATTATATTCTATTCCACCCATAGTGCAATATCCATGGCTCACGCTCATGTATTGCGTGAAGGTTGAAAAAGTTTGAGATTACTAAAGTATGAAACAATTGCTTGGCTCGTCATAGGGGTTGTGCATGATGAGGGCATTCTTGTGTGACAAAAATGAAGCATGACTAAACTATATGATTTTATAGGGATGAACTTTCTTTGGCCATGTTATTTTGAGAGGACATAATTGCTTAGTTAGTATGCTTGAAGTATTATTATTTTTATGTCAATATTGAACTTTTATCTTGAATCTTTCGGATCTGAATATTCATACCACAATTAAGAAGAATTACATTGAAATTATGCCAAGTAGCATTCCAGATCAAAAATTTTGTTTTTATCATTTACCTACTCGAGGACGAGCAAGAATTAAGCTTGGGGATGCTTGATACGTCTCCAATGTATCTAAAATTTTTGATTGTTCCATGCTATATTATATTCTGTTTTGGACAATATTGGGCTTTATTATACACTTTTATATTATTTTTGGGACTAAACTATTAACTGGAGGCCAGCCCAGAATTGTTGTTTTTTGCCTATTTCAGAGTTTCACAGAAAAAGAATATCAAACGGAGTCCAAACGGAATGAAACCTTTGAGAACATGATTTTCGGAACAAACGTGATCCAGAGGACTTGGACCCTACGTCAAGACATCAACCAGGAGGCCACGAGGTAGGGGGCGTGCCTACCCCCCATGGGCGCGCCCTCCACCCTCGTGGGCCCCCTGTTGCTCCACCGACTTACTCCTTCCTCCTATATATACCTACGGACCCCCAAACTATCAGATACGGAGCCAAAACCCTAATACCACCACCGTAACTTTCTATATCCACGAGATCCCATCTTGGGGTCTATTTCGGAGCTCTGTCGGAGGAGGCATCGATCACGGAGAGCTTCTACATCAACACCATAGCCCCTCCGATGAAGTGTGAGTAGTTTACCTTAGACCTTCGGGTCCATAGTTATTAGCTAGATGGCTTCTTCTCTCTTTTTGGATCTCAATTCAAAGTTCTCCCCCTCTCTTGTGGAGATCTATTTGATGTAATCTTCTTTTGCGGTGTGTTTGTTGAGACCGATGAATTGTGGGTTTATGATCAAGTTTATCTATGAAGAATATTTGAATCTTCTCTAAATTCTTTTATGTATGATTGGTTATCTTTGCAAGTCTCTTCGAATTATCAGTTTGGTTTGCCCTACTAGATTGATCTTTATTGCAACGGGAGAAGTGCTTAGCTTTGGGTTCAATCTTGCGATGTCCTTTCCCATTGACAGTAGGGGCAGCAAGGCACGTATTGTATTGTTGCCATCGAGGATAACAAGATGGGGTTTATACCATATTGCATGAGTTTATCCCTCTACATCATGTCATCTTGCTTAAGGCGTTACTCTATTCTTATGAACTTAATACTCTAGATGCATGATGGATAGCGGTCGATGTGTGGAGTAATAGTAGTATATGCAGGCAGGAGTCGGTCTACTTGTCTCGGACGTGATGCCTATATACATGATCATACCTAGATATTCTCATAACTATGCTCAATTCTGTCAATTGCTCAACAGTAATTTGTTTACCCACCGTTAATACTTATGCTCTTGAGAGAAGCCACTAGTGAAACCTATGGCCCCCGGGTCTATCTTCCATCATATTAATCTTCCAATACTTAGTTATCTTTATTACCTTTTATTTTACTTTGCATCTTTATCATTAAAACACCAAAAATATTATCTTATCATATCTATCAGATCTCACTCTCGTAAGTGACCATGTAGGGATTGACAACCCCTAATCGCGTTGGTTGCGAGGATTTATTTGTTTGTGTAGGTGCGAGGGACTCGTGCATGGCCTCCTACTGGATTGATACCTTGGTTCTGAAAAACTGAGGGGAATACTTATGCTACTTTGCTGCATCACCCTTTCCTCTTCAAGGGAAAACCAATGCAAGTGCTCTAGAGGTAGCAAGAAGGATTTCTGGCGCCGTTGCCAGGGAGGTCTACGCAAAAGTCAACACACCAAGTACCCATCACAAACCCTTATCTCCCGCATTACATTATTTGCCATTTGCCTCTCGTTTTCCTCTCCCCCACTTCACCCTTGCCATTTTATTCGCCCTCTCTCTCTTTCCTCCCACTCTTTCTCTCTTTGCCTCTTTTTGCTCGTCTCTTGTTTGCTCGTGTGTTGGATTTCTTGCTTGTCACGATGGCTCAAGATAATACTAAATTGTGTGACTTTACCAATACCAACAACAATGATTTCATTTGCACTCTGATTGCTCCTCTTACCGATGCTGAATTTTTTGAAATTAATGCTGCTTTGCTGAATCTTGTCATGAAAGATCAGTTTTCCGGCCTTCCTAGTGAAGATGCCACTACCCATCTAAATAGCTTCGTTGATTTGTGTGATATGCAAAAAAAAAAATAAAGATGTGGATAATGACATTGTCAAATTGAAGCTATTTCCTTTTTCGCTTAGAGATCGTGCTAAAGCTTGGTTTCGTCTTTGCCTAAAAATAGTATTGATTCTTGGAATAAGTGCAAAGATGCTTTTATCTCTAAGTATTTTCCTCCCGCTAAGATTATCTCTCTTAGAAACTATATTATGAATTTTAAGCAACTTGATCATGAATGCACAATCTTGGGAGAGAAATCAATGATACGTAATTGCCCTACGCATGGTTTGAATTTGTGGATGATTATACAAAAATTACATGTCGGATTGAACTTTGCTTCTAGAAATCTTTTAGATTCGGCCGCGGGAGGCACTTTTATGTAAATCACTTTAGGAGAAGCTACTAAACTCCTAGATAATATTATGGTTAATTATTCTCAATGGCACACTGAAAGATCTACTAATAAGAAAGTGCATGCGATAGAAGAAATTAATGTTTTGAGTGGAAAGATGGATGAACTTATGAAATTAGTTGCTAATAAAAGTGTTTCTTATGATCCTAATGATATGCCTTTGTCTACTTTGATTGAGAATAATAATGAATCTATGGATATGAATTTTGTTGTAGGAATAGTTTTGGTAACAACGTGTATAGAGGAAACTTTAATCCTAGGTTGTATCCTAGTAATTCCTCTAATAATTATGGTAATTCCTGCGTTCCAAGAATATGATCCACCTTTACCTAGACTGCGTTCCAAGAATTCGGGTTGTTTAGATCTTGATGCTAAAATTGTTAAAAGTGGGATTGAAGAAGTCAAAACTTTAAATATTAATGAACCCAATATTTTGGATTTCAAGGAATTTAATTATGATAATTTCTCTTTGATAGATTGTATTTCCTTGTTGCAATCTGTGATAAATTCTCCTCATGCTTATAGTCAAAATAAAGCTTTTACTAAACATATCGTTGATGCTTTGATGCAATCTTATGAAGAAAAACTTGAGTTGGAAGTTTCTATCCCTAGAAAACTTTATGATGAGTGGGAACCTACTATTAAAGTTAAAATTAAAGATCATGAATGCTATGCTTTGTGTGATTTGGGTGCTAGTGTTCCCACGATTCCAAAGACTTTGTGTGATTTGCTAGGTTTCCATGATTTTGATGATTGCTCTTTATACTTGCACCTTGCGGATTCCACCATTAAGAAACCCATGGGAAGAATTAATGATGTTCTTATTATTGCAAATATGAACTATGTGCCCGTAGATTTTATTGTTCTTGACACAGATTGTAATCCTACATGTCCTATTATTCTTGGTAGACCTTTCCTTTTTTTGACTATACACAGTAGGGAAAAACCCCACTGCAATTTTTTTATATTATAAAAGCAAAGGTCCAATAGTACAAAGGCTTGAGATAAGCCAGAAGAAAAACTAAATAAAACTATCTACAAGAAAACAAAAATTACAGAACAAGGTTGTCAAGCCAAGTACAGAAGGCCCTAGCATAGCTTTTTATTCTAAATTTGAGCAAGTTAAGCTCCTCAAGGAAAATGACTTTCCACCTCTGAATGCTAGGTTGAATTGCTTGAAACATCAGATTATTTCTTGAGATCCAGATAGCCCAAGAAGCTAGTATGATGATTTCCATGAATAATGGTACATGAAGTTTCTGCCTGAGATCAGCAAAAGCTTCGATCACTGAGACATTAGCTTGTCTTGAGGGACATATCAGATCCCAACATTGGGTTGCAAAAGGGCAGGTCCAAAAGAGATGATGCAGGGTTTCCTCCTGAGGACAATTATTGATAGCACAGTTGTAGTTATCCAGATGAAAAGTTTTCCTGCGAAGAAGATTCCTAGTATTGAGCCTGTCATGAAGTAATCTCCAAAAAAACACCTTGTGCTTTGGCTGACAGGACCTATTCCAAATCCAGTTGAATTGTTGGGGCACTATTTTAACTCCCATCATCACTTTATAAGCCTTAGTAATTGAAAATTTATCATTTCCCCAAATGTAACCCCAGATGTTAGTGCAATCCAGGGAGTCAGAAGCCCTTAAAGCTATACAAGTATCTTCCATATTTTCAAATTCCTGGAAAACTTGCATAGTCAGTGGAAGGTGGAACAGATCCTCCAGGAATCCAGTATGAATAATAGTGTGCACAGTAGTATTCTTGTTCTTTACAAAGGAGAAGAGGTGGGGAAACAAGTCCCGTAAACATGCAGAGTGCCACAAATCAGACCAAAATAAAGCACTTTTACCATCCCCTATGTGACATCTGGCAAAAGATTTGAAGTTATCAAGGAGTGTAGGATCGAAAGTATGTCTAGAGAGGGGGTGATTAGACTACTTGACCAAATAAAAACTTAACCTTTTCCCAATTTTAGTTCTTGGCAGATTTTAGCTATTTTAGGACAACTCAAGTAATCATCACACAATTCAAGCAAGCATGCAAAGAGTATATTGGCAGCGGAAAGTAAAGCATGCAACTTGCAAGAATATAAAGGGAAGGGTTTGGAGAATTCAAACGCTATTGGAGACACGGATGTTTTTCCCGTGGTTCGGATAGGTGGTGCTATCCTACATCCATGTTGATGGAGACTTCAACCCATGAAGGGTAACGGTTGCGCGAGTCCACGCAGGGCTCCACCCAAGGGCAACGGTTGCGCGAGTCCACGGAGGGCTCCACCCACGAAGGGTCCACGAAGAAGCAACCACACACAAAGGGTCCACGAAGAAGCAACCTTGTCTATCCCACCATGGCCATCGCCCACGAAGGACTTGCCTCACTAGCGGTAGATCTTCACGAAGTAGGCGATCTCCTTACCCTTACAAACTCCTTGGTTCAACTCCACAATCTTGTCGGAGGCTCCCAAGTGACACCTAGCCAATCTAGGAGACACCACTCTCCAAGAAGTAACAAATGGTGTGTAGGTAATGAACTCCTTGCTCTTGTGCTTCAAATGATAGTCTCCCCAACACTCAACTCTCTCTAATAGGATTTGGATTTGGTGGAAAGTAGATTTGAGTGGAAAGCAACTTGGGAAGGCTAGAGATCAAGATTCATATGGTAGGAATGGAATGTCTTGATCTCAACACATGAGTAGGTGGTTCTTTCTCAGAACATATGAGTAGGAATGATGTGTGTGTTCTGATGGCTCTCTCACTTAATGAGAAAGAGGTGGAGGGGTATATATAGCCTCCACACAAAATCCAACCGTTACACAGTTTTCCAATCTCGGTGGGACCGAATAAATAAACTCGGTCTGACCGAAAATGTAAACCTAGTGACCGTTAGGAATTTCGGTGGGACCGACATGCAACTCAGTGGGACCGATTCGGTTAGGGTTTGGGCATAACGTAATCTCGGTGAGACCGATTACACAAACTCGGTGAGACCAAATTCGGCAACTAGCTAACCAGAGAGTTGGTCAGGCAAAATCGGTGGGACCGATTTGCTCTTTCGGTGAGACCGAGTGGAACTCGGTGAGACCGAAAAGTTACAAAGGGGAAACACTGAGTTTACATTGCAATCTCGGTGGGACTGATTCGCTCTTTCGGTGGGACCGAAAAGTTATGAAAGGGAAACAGAGAGTTTGCAACCCCATCTCGGTGGGACCGAGATCCTTATCGGTAGGACCGAATTGCTAGGGTTTGGCAGTGGCTAATGACAATTGAAACTCAGTGGCGCCGGATAGGAAAAATCGGTAGGACCGAGTTTGGCTTAGAGTTTAGGTCATATGTGGATATGGGAAAGTAGTTGAGGGTTTTGGAGCATATCACTAAGCACATGGAGCAAGAGGCTCATTAAGCAACACCTCATCCCTCCTTGATAGTATTGGCTTTTCCTATGGACTCAATTACCGGGGAAAGCTTGCCGCCGTGAACAGTAACCTTGCCGGGGAAAGCTTGCCGCCGTGAACAGTGACCTTGTCGGGGAAAGCTTGCCGCCATGACAGTAACCTTGCCGGGGAAAGCTTGCCGCCGTGAACAGTGACCTTGCCGGGGAAAGCTTGCCGCCGTGAACAGTGACCTTGCCGGGGAAAGCTTGCCGGGGAAGAGCCAATCCATTTTCCTTAGCACTTTGAGGGTTCCACTTTGACATCCATGCCATGCCAATCATTGAGCTTTCCTGAAATAATCATCTTGGAATAGCATTAGCTCAATGAGCTATATGTTGTTATGAATTACCAAAACCACCTAGGGATAGTTGCACTTTCAATCTCCCCCTTTTTGGTAATTGATGACAACATATAGATCAAAGCTTCGATGAATGATAATAAGCATGAAATATATCGTCGCTTTGAGAAGTATGTGATAAGTAAGAGCTCCCCCTAAATTTGTGCATATTTTAAAATTTGCTTTGGACTGCAAATGCACAAAGAGTTAGAGTCATGGGTTACTCTTCCATGTCACATACATCTTGGTGGAGCGCTCAAAATGATAAGATTGAAATGCATGCACTCATCACCAAGAGTAGTGAATGATCACAAATGATAGATAGAATGATAATATTTAAGCAAGCATTAAGCAAACATTAAGTGTAGCTTATGATCAAACACATGATCATCGATGTCTCACAAACATATGGACGTAGTATCAAGCACTCAAACGCAAGCAAAGTTCGAAGAAACCACCAAATAAAACAAGAGAGAAAAGCAACACTCTCTCTCTCTCTCGAAGCCTATGATCTATACATCTTCTCCCCCTTTGGCAACAAGTTACCAAAAAGTTCCTAGAAAATGCATAGCACTAGATCGACGCTCAGGCTTGATCTTCAGGTGGTGGTGGAGTCCGGATCACTCCAAGGACGAAGGCTTCTGTAGATGTTGAAGTAGTCGCTAGAGTTGGAGCTGAGGTAGACGCTGGAGCTGAGGCTGTGGCTGGTGCAGACGTTGTAGCTCTGGTGTCAGCAACTGGCAGTGCAGAGGACCTCGGACCTCGTGGCACCCTCGCAAACGCATGAGTCATGGTCCTGCCTCTCCTCTCATTCATGTCCTCCTGGAGCTGCTCCACTACAGACTGAACTTCTGTTACCTTGACATCCAAGTCATAGAACTTCTGTTCCATGATCCTCTCTAGGCTCTGCTGATTTTTAGTGAGGTTGGCCAGACTTTGCTCAATTCTCAGCATGGATGCAATCAAGTAACTGAGCTGCTCTTGTTTGGTCTTCAAGAAATAGTCAGATGCCTCCTCTTGAGTAGGCATCCTGGCAGCTTTTTCCTTCTTCGCCTTCTCCTTCTTTGCATATGCTTGTGCAGACGATGGCTCATTCTCTGTCATCACAACTTCATTGTCCTCGAAATCTAGACGGATGGGCAGGTGTTCCTTATCCAACAAATATACGCCCGTGCCCATCTTGGAGTTGATGAGCTCCTGAACCTGAGGGGCATATCCACAGCTCCTCTTCTGATCTGCAGCTGTCCTCTTAATTGTTTCCACAATGAGACTCATGACCTTGAATTTCTGAGGCACATCAAACACATGTAGCAAATTGATCGCGTGACCTCTGATCATCTTGTGATCTCCAGACTTAGGCAACAGAGTGTGCCTTAGTATCCAATTGATAGTAGGCAATCCTGAGAGCAGATAATGTACTGAGCCAAACTTGAACGTGTCAAGTGCTTCATTAGGATCTCCTTGTACATGTTGGACATTGAGTTATGATCCATCTTCTTCTTGGCGTAAATGTCCAAGTCCTCATCTTGCTCTTCTGGGGCATTGATGATCTGTGCCCACTCAACTACTGTAGATTGGTACCTTGTACCCTCTGACATCCATGTAATCCTTCCATCCGGATAAAAGTGAGCTGTGGAGTAGAACTGCATGATGAGTTCCTCATTCCACTTTGTGAGCTTCTGCCCAACAAAGTCAGCTACTCCACAAGCTACGAAGCTGTCTTGCACTCCAGGATAGTGCTCGTCATTGTCCTTGATGTATGTCCAATCAACCCAACGCATATCACAGACAATGGGCTTCTTGTCTAACAGCACAGTCTCATAGAAATCTTGTTGCTCCTTGGTATGAAATCTGTAATCCATGACAGTCCTTCTCCTAGAAGCATATGGATCTGCTTCTCTCCATTTCCTGAGCCCTGAGTCTCTCCTGAGCTTCATATCCTCAGCCACAGGATGAGCATCGTTGTGGTCTGGGATCTTGGGCTTGAGCTTCCTTAGGACATTTTCTTCTTCTTCTTCAATAGCTTCAGGCACTGGGGCCTTGTTCTTTTCTGCAGCAGGTATACTCCTTGTGTTTCTCTTTGGAGCTGTCTTAGGCTTAGATGCAGCCTTGGGTGCTTCCTTGGGCTTGGATGCAGCTTTTCCTGACCTTATGGCATCTCCCATAAGTTTGGCTGCCTTGGGTGCTAGTGCAGCAACCTCTTCTTCCTCCTCCTCTTCTACCATGATTGAGGCTCTCCCAAGCACTTTGGCTACAGTCTTTTTCACTCTTTCCTTTCTTTTCTTGCCTTCTGCTGCAACTGGCTCTTGGGGAGTGGGCTTCTCAGTTGAGGCTCTTGCCTTTGACATTGGCTGCCTGCCTGCTGGCCTTTTGACTTTCAGTCCTGGCTTTGAGCCTTGAGCTGGCTCAACTCTCTTGGAAGTGGCCTCTTCCTCTGCCACATAGTCCTCATCTTCAGAATCAGACGTTCTCTTCTTTCTTTGACGTGTGGCAGCCTTGGGCAGATTGCTGGGTGTGCTCCTGCTGCCATCATCAGAAGAACTTGAGGGGCTAGTGCCCTCACTCATCACAACTTGCTGCTCTGAGAGGTTCTGGCTGTCACTTTGATCAGACATGTTGCAAACTGACTGCTGACCCTGTGAATAGATTATAGAAGAGATAGAGTGGATGAGCATCACAAAAAGCAGAGATTTTTACAAAAGATTAATTCAAAAACTTAGTTTTAGTTTTCCACAGAAAGCATCTCGGATCTACCGATTTTCAAACTCGGTGACACCGAAGCAGTTTTGGCACCAGAACTGGTGAACTCGGTCAGACCGAGTCACAATTCGGTGGCACCAAGACTGCTAGGGTTTCACAGAATTCCAAAATCGGTCGCACCGATAAGTTATTCTCGGTCAGACCGAGTTTCACTTGTGCAATGGCAAAAGCCAGATCGGTGGGACCGAGTTTTTCAACTCGGTGGGTCCGAGATGGTTTCGGCGGAAACCTAACCCTAAAATTTTCGAATTAAACCTAATCTACGAGCGTTTTTGACTGGATAGAAGTGTTTCAATCGTGGCAAGAATCAATGTGATCACAATGTGCTAGGAATCAGATTAAGGAATAGCACAAAGATCAAGTCCATACCCTAGTTTGGCGTGGACTTGCTACGGCGACAACGGCGGGACAGAAATCCGTTGACAACGACGAAGACCAGCGACTGGAGGCTGCTGGCAGCGAGGAGACGATCCGGAGACCATGAAGGTACAGCAGGCTATCGCGCGGGCGAGGAGGTATCAGAGAAATTTCCAAAATTCTGCCCGTCACTATATATAGCCCGACCCTGTCGGTGTGACCGAGTGGAACGACTCGGTGGCACCGAGATGCAAAACTGTGTGCAGTTATTGCAACTCGGTGTGACCGAAAAGTTCAAATCGGTTGCACCGAGACCGAAAACCTAGATCAACTTAATGAACTTGGTAGGACCGAAAGTGGAGTATCGGTCAGACCGAGATTCATAAAGAGGTTTTGGAAGTTTAAGTCTATGACGAATCGGGGACTCCGAGCGCTCCTCACACAGAGTGGTTCGAATCTGACTTGATCAAGTTTTGTGATGCAGCATGAATAGAGTTTGAGACGAGAAAAGCATAGATAGCTAGAGGAGGTTCTTAGGCATTCTTGTCCATCCACTTGGCAAAAGAAGATAAAGCCGAACAATCAAAGCAACAAGTGGATGTTCTCGAATGAGTAAAATATGCAATCAGCATGCTCACACAATAAGATAGCAAATGAAATATGTGGCAAAGCATGCACAACCAATTCTAGCATCTATCAAGCAATTTGCGATGACTAGGTCATCTATATATGAGTATATTGACTTAGGAGTCAAGTGAGAACACTTGATCGTAGGTCATACTCATCGTTTAAGCTCAAGTGGGGTTACCACTTTTACATAAAGCATTGTTTTGTTCACACCTTTAGAGTTGCTTTAGCTCAAGTCTTAGAGTAAAGCTCCCCTAGATGTGATACCCCCCCTAAGAGGGATGAACTAACCTTGGGTTTTGTCGATGATGACTTCATGTAGATATTGAAGATGTGGATGCTCAATGTTGATGTAGATCTCTTGGAGCTATCCATTTGAGTGAATTGCACTTTCAATACCTACATGGGTTAGTCCCACAAGGAACAAACAAGGATATCCATAGACATAGAGTGATGCACACAAAAGATGATGTCCATGAAAACTTTTAGGTTACCTTGTCCCTTGTCTTACCAACAAGAGGGTTTGTGACTCCTTGAACTAGTGCAAGATGTGGAAGTTGATTGCACTTGTTCTTGCCAAAATGATAAGAGTGAAGTATGTTGGCGGAGTCACCCTCAAGAACTCTCTAGTTCTTCTTCTTTTGGATCCACATCATCTTGATGGGAATCCTTGGAGTTGTAGTCGTACTTGATGAAGTGGAACTTGAAGTAGTCTTGGGAATCCACTTGACTAAGGTCTTTGGAGCTTCTTCAAATGCATCAATTTCCTCTTGAAGCTTGTCCTTGCCTTTTTGCTCATAGTCTTGTGGTGGAAGATCATCTTGAGCTTGTGTCCCCTTGAAAGAAGTATACTTTTCTTGTTGAGGGACAAACTTCGTCTTGGGGTATTGATATTCTTCCCATTCAACTCCATTGGCATTGAACTTTCGTTCAAAACCAACACCTTGATTCTTCCGGTGCATTCCTTGCTTGCGCACAATTTCCTCGAATTGCTTACTCCCGGCAAGGCTCTTGTACACTCCTTTCTCTATAATTCCCTTCAATAAGCTATTTTCTTGCTCAAGTGTAACTTGGCTAAGAGAATCATTAGTGGAATCAAGAGAACTACTAGAAGCAACAATATTGGATTTAGCATGATCATTGTTACTACTAGAGGAAGAATCTTTCTTGTTAGATTTGACTTGAGGCATGTAAGTGGATAAGAGTAAACGCTTGGCAATGTAAGAAGAACTTTTCTTGCGGAGATCATCATTGATCGCCTTTAAGAACTCATGCTCTTGCTCAAGATTGAGCTTTTCAAAGCGTAGTTTCTCATGAGCTCTTAAAAGTTCTCGATGATCTTCGAAGATAGTGTCATGAGCTAACTTAAGAGTTTTTAGTTCTTTAGTTAGAGCCTCAATCTTCTCCTTATCATTGTCATTCGTTTTATCTTGATTAGCATGATTAATTGGTTTTTCATCATAGTATTCATCACTAGAGTTGTCACCAAGCAAATCATCACCTAACAAGTCATCTTCATCACTATTGAAATCAACATACTCGGGGTGTGTGACCTTAGGACCTTTGGCCATGAAGCATCTTCCAATTCCTTCATTTGGTGAGTCAAATATGTCGTAGGAGTTGGTTGATACAAGTGCTAGACCGGCAACACCTTCATCTTGAGTATCTTCGGAGTCGGAGTGATAACTTCTCTCGGAGTGGCTGTCGGAGTCGGAGCCGGATACCCATTCACCAACATGAGCTTGATGTCTTCGTCTTGTGTAGCTCCTTGATGATTTTTCCTTCCTCTCCGAATCCTTGCTTCTCCGTGAGTATCTTCGTTCATAACGATCATCTCTACTCCTTCTCTCTCTTGGTGGTGATCCTTTGCTTCTTCTTTTTGGAGAATCTTCTCTTCTCTTGTAGGGAGCCGTACACTCATTGGAATAGTGTCCAGGTCTTCCACAATTGTAACAGTTTCTCTCTCGACTAGAAGATCTTTTGTCATTGTAGGACCTTGACTTGGAGCTTCTATCTTTGCTTCTACTCTTGTAGAACTTGTTGAAGTTCTTCACCATTAAGCTCAATTCTTCATTGAAGTATTGTTTCTCACTTGATGATGTAGGGGCTTCACATGAGGCTTTGTAGGCACCACTTGACTTGTTGTGAAGTTCCTCTTTATCCTTAAGTGACATCTCATGAGCAACAATCCTTCCAATCACTTCCGTTGGCTTGAGATCTTTGTAATTTGGCATCATTTGGATCAATGTGCACACGATATCATATTTTCCATCCAAGGCTCTTAGGATCTTCTTGATGATGAAGCTATCGGTCATCTCTTCACTTCCTAAGCCGGCAATCTCATTTGTGATGAGAGCAGGCCTAGAGTACATTTCAGCGACACCTTCACCATCCTTCATCTTGAACTTGTCAAGTTGGCTTTGAAGCACATCCAACTTGGATTCCTTGACGGAGTCGGTACCTTCGTGCATATCAATCAAAGTGTCCCAAATTTCCTTTGCATTCTCAAGGCGGTTGATTTTGTTGAATTCTTCGGGGCATAATCCGTTGAAGAGAATATCACAAGCTTGAGCATTGTATTGCAACATCTTCAACTCATCCGCTGTAGGTTCACGGTTTGGTTCTCTCCCATCAAAGAAGTCACCTTGCAAACCAACACACACAATAGCCCATACGGCGGGGTTATGTCCAAGAATATGCATTTTCATTTTATGCTTCCAACTAGCAAAATTAATACCATCAAAGTAAGGACCTCTACGGTGATAATTTCCCTCGCTAGACGCCATACTTTCCTAGGTTGTGAAACCAAGGCTATGACCACCAAAAGCTATGGAGATCAAGCAAATGGAGACCAAAGCTCTGATACCACTTGTAGGATCGAAAGTATGTCTAGAGGGGGGTGATTAGACTACTTGACCAAATAAAAACTTAACCTTTTCCCAATTTTAGTTCTTGGCAGATTTTAGCTATTTTAGGACAAGTCAAGTAATCATCGCACAATTCAAGCAAGCATGCAAAGAGTATATTGGCAGCAGAAAGTAAAGCATGCAACTTGCAAGAATATAAAGGGAAGGGTTTGGAGAATTCAAACGCTATTGGAGACACGGATAGGTGGTGCTATCCTACATCCACGTTGATGGAGACTTCAACCCATGAAGGGTAATGGTTGCGCGAGTCCACACAGGGCTCCACCCAAGGGCAACGGTTGCGCGAGTCCACGGAGGGCTCCACCCACGAAGGGTCCACGAAGAAGCAACCACCCACAAAGGGTCCACGAAGAAGCAACCTTGTCTACCCCACCATGGCCATCGCCCACGAAGGACTTGCCTCACTAGCGGTACATCTTCACGAAGTAGGCGATCTCCTTGCCCTTACAAACTCCTTGGTTCAACTCCACAATCTTGTCGGAGGCTCCCAAGTGACACCTAGCCAATCTAGGAGACACCACTCTCCAAGAAGTAACAAATGGTGTGTAGGTAATGAACTCCTTGCTCTTGTGCTTCAAATGATAGTCTCCCCAACACTCAACTCTCTCTCATAGGATTTGGATTTGGTGGAAAGAAGATTTGAGTGGAAAGCAACTTGGGAAGGCTAGAGATCAAGATTCATATGGTAGGAATGGAATGTCTTGATCTCAACACATGAGTAGGTGGTTCTTTCTCAGAACATATGAGTAGGAATGATGTGTGTGTTCTGATGGCTCTCTCACTTAATGAGAAAGAGGTGGAGGGGTATATATAGCCTCCACACAAAATCCAACCGTTACACAGTTTTCCAATCTCGGTGGGACCGAACAAATAAACTCGGTCTGACCGAAAATGTAAACCTAGTGACCGTTAGGAATTTCGGTGGGACCGACATGCAACTCGGTGGGACCGATTCGGTTAGGGTTTGGGCATAACGTAATCTCGGTGAGACCGATTACACAAACTTGGTGAGACCGAATTTGGTAACTAGCTAACCAGAGAGTTGGTCAGGCAAACTCGGTGGGACCGATTTGCTCTTTTGGTGAGACCGAGTGGAACTCGGTGAGACCGAAAAGTTACAAAGGGGAAACACTGAGTTTACATTGCAATCTCGGTGGGACCGATTCGCTCTTTCGGTGGGACCAAAAAGTTACGAAAGGGAAACAGAGAGTTTGCAACCCCATCTCGGTGGGACCGAGATCCTTATCGGTAGGACCAAATTGCTAGGGTTTGGCAGTGGCTAATGACAACTGAAACTCGGTGGCGCCGGATAGGAAAAATCGGTAGGACCGAGTTTGGCTTAGAGTTTAGGTCATATGTGGATATGGGAAAGTAGTTGAGGGTTTTGGAGCATATCACTAAGCACATGGAGCAAGAGGCTCATTAAGCAACACCTCATCCCTCCTTGATAGTATTGGCTTTTCCTATGGACTCAATTACCGGGGAAAGCTTGCCGCCGTGAACAGTAACCTTGTCGGGGAAAGCTTGCCGCCGTGAACAGTGACCTTGCCGGGGAAAGCTTGCCGCCGTGACAGTAACCTTGCCGGGGAAAGCTTGCCGCCGTGAACAGTGACCTTGCCGGGGAAAGCTTGCCGCCGTGAACAGTGACCTTGCCGGGGAAAGCTTGCCGGGGAAGAGCCAATCCATTGTCCTTAGCATTTTGAGGGTTCCACTTTCACATCCATGCCATGCCAATCATTGAGCTTTCCTGAAATAATCATCTTGGAATAGCATTAGCTCAATGTGCTATATGTTGTTATGAATTACCAAAACCACCTAGGGATAGTTGCACTTTCAAGGAGCTTAAGATTTGCCTTCCTCCAAAAAGATCCAATCCAAGTACCGCCAGACAAAAAATCATTGCTATAGTAAGTTTCCCAAATCAAGTTCACACATGGAATGTTGTGCCTGTTATAAAACTTGTGCAAATACTTAAGTAGCAGAGCTTTATTTTGAACAAAGATATCCATCACCCCCAGACCTCCTTGATCCTTTGGTCTACAAACAGTGCTCCATGCAACCATAGCTGACATGTGATCCTCTAGGTCAGGACCTCTCCAGAGACAATTCTCAAATATTTGATAGCTTGGGTTTTAATGGTGACAGGCACATCAAGGCATCCCATGAGATAAATCAACAGAGAGTTTAAAACAGATTTTACAAGTAACAATCTCCCAGCCATTATCATGAAAGAAGATAAACCCACAAGCTTCTTCTGCAATCTTGTGACAAGTGGAAAACATTGCTCCACTATAGGCTTATGAAGACCCAAGGGTGCTCCCGAATATTGTATGGGGAAAGTTTCCCTTTTGCAATGGAAAGTATTTGTCAAAATTTCCACCTTCTCTTCTGTCACATTAATTGGGATGAGGTTTGATTTATTATAATTCACTTTAAGGCCAGTAGCATCTGCAAAAGTATTGAGGAGTGCCTTGAGGCAGTGAAGTTGCTTTGCAACAGCTTGAAGGAGAACCAGAGTGTCATCTGCATACTGGACAATGGGAAAATCAGGACATGATTCCACTTGCAGAGGTGAAGTAAGCAAACCCAGGTGCATGGCCTTGTTAAGAATTGACTGGAGCATCTCTGCAGCAAGCACAAATAAAAGGGGGGACAGAGGGTCTCCCTGCCCGACTCCTCTAAGATAATAAAACTTCTTGCCAGGAACACCATTGACCAAGATAGCAGATGATGCAGAAGTGAACAACATTTTAATCCAGTTGATCCATCTGTCTCCAAAACCTTTGGCCTTTAAGATATCCAAAATTGTCTGATGCTCAATGGTGTCAAAAGCCTTTTCAAAGTCTAGTTTAAGCACAATAATTTCTTCTCTAGACTTATGGCATTGATGCAGATACTCATATGCCCAACCCAAGCAGTCATGTATGGATCTTTCTTTGAGGAATCTATATTGGTTGATGTGCACCAACTTGAGAATCACTTTCTCCAACCTGTTTGCCAACAACTTAGTGACAAGTTTGAGACAACAATTGAGGAGTGAAATTGGACTAAAGTCATTTGCTTTCATGGAAGTGCTCCCTTTAGGAATTAGGGTGATGTAAGAGGTGTTTAAGCTCTCAATTGAAATTTGCCCAGCATGGAATTCATGTATGAATTTGAACACATCTTCTTTAATAATTCCCCAACAAGATTTAAAAAATTCATTGTTGAAACCATCTAGACGTGGTGATTTGTCAGATGGAAGGTCTTTGACAACATCATTGATTTCTTCCTCAGTGAAAGGCAATTCCAAGTTATCAAAAGGTGTTGGATCTTGCCTCTGACCAAATAAGGAATCCAAGTCAAAGTTCATAGATGTTTTGTGAGATGTTCCCATTCTTTTCTTGTAAGTTTCCCATAGGATTGCAGCTTTCCCAGCATGATCAGATATTTCCACTTGGTCATCATTTTGAAGAACAACAATATGATTGTGCATGTAGTTGATAGAGGCTTTAGTATGGAAGAATTTAGTGTTTTCATCTCCAAATTTGACCCCCTTTATTTTACCCCTTTGCTTCCAGTAAATCTTTTGGTTCCTCAAAAGAATGAGCAGCTGATCTTTTAGGATAGCCCTGCAGTTCCATTCATGAATGTCCAATTCTCTAAATTCCTCGAAGAAATCCCAAAGAAAGATGAGCTCATTTAGCTTTGCAATTTGAGATTTCAGGCAAGATAATGACCTAGCCCACAACTTCAAAACTCTCCTTAAGTTCTTAAATTTTGCATTCAAACTTTTAACAGCATCAAGATTACCCACTGGGATATTCCAAGCAGCAGCAACCACCTGTTTAAAGTCTGAGTGTTGCAGCCAATAGTTTTCAAATCTAAAAACTCTTGCTTTTGGAATAGAAGTACCAATTTTTATAACACAAGGCAAGTGATCAAATATAGGTTTTGCAAGAGGGAGCACAATGGTGTTTGGGAATGTGGTCATCCATGAAGCAGATGTAAAAAACCAATCAAGCTTGACCAAAAGTGGATCATGATGCATATTACTCCAACTGAACTTTCTTCCCTGCAAAGGTAATTCAATTAAACCTTGGTTGCTGATTGCCTCATTAAACAAAAGCATGTCATTAACATCTCCACCGGGTCTGTTTCTGTCTGAAGGAGCCCTCATAAGATTGAAATCTCCCATAAGTATCCAGTCCACATCTGCAGGCATGTGGATATTCAAAAACCAATTGATGAACTCAACTTTGTCCTGTGGGTCACAGGGCCCATATATATTGGTTAGAATACAAGACGGATTGGAGAGCAAGCTGGTAAATTGGATTAAAAGAGAGAATTTGTTTTGGGAAATAACTTCTCCAACAAACTGTGAACCATTCCAAGAAACTAGAAGACCCCCAAAGGCCCCGACAGAGGGGAGGAAAGCAAATTTATTAATTCTGTTAGGACAATTTTTTTTAATATAAGCTGTGTCAAAAGACTCTCTTTTAGTTTCTTGAAGACACAAGATGTTGCAGTCACTCTCATCAATTTTCTGCCTTAAAGCCAACCATTTATCTTCAGAATTCATCACTCTAATATTCCATTTTCTATTTGTGTTATTCATGAAACAAAAGGAATTTCTGCACTAGTAATCAAGCAGCGGCACTTGATCAACCAAAAGGAAGGACAGATGGCACAATGCCCTGAACCACAACACATCACAAGACCAGCACAGCATCCATAACCCATACATCACATAGGTCTTAATAAGATAGTACATCACCAGATAAACAAGTTCCATAAAGTACCAGCATCCCAACATTACACCATTTAGAGACAATTCCAAATAAGAACAGGATGGTCCAAACACACTACCCCTCAAAACACTAATCCAACTGATGGCAACTAACATCATGAAGAGTTGGAAGGATTTTCCTCTCCTTTGGCCAAGGGCACCTTGACCAAGTCCTCATCTTGCCTTCTCCTGGGCTTCTTAGCCAGCTTGTCCTCCAGTTCCCTCTCAGCAACCTTACAGAAAGAGGTAGACATTTATTGTTTGAGCAGGAGTTTCTTTTGTAACCAGCATTGTCCTTTTTAATTCTATCACTTCTCCTTACCTCTGTTTCAACCAGGGGAGTTTTACCATTCCTTCTCTTCCTCAGGTTGTCAAAGCCAAAAGGCTGCAGTAAATCCTGGGACTCCACATCCTGCGCATTGGAAGTCAATCCAATATGTTCCTTGCCCTTATATTTGGCAAGTTGATCCTCAATGGCAATGGCCTAACAAATAGGTGCATGAGAAGCAGGACACTTATCAGGAATGTAAAACATAAAAGCTTGTTCCATGTTCTCCACAGCAGAGACAAGTTCCCACATTCCAGACTTTAACATAGTGACAGCCCAATCAAACTTATCAGGTGACAGTAGAAGGTGGACAATAAAGTTAAACCAACTTACAGGAATGTTGGTAGAGAAAGAGCTCTTATTATCCAAAGTTTGCTCCTGGAAGTGCTTTTTCCACAACAAAAGGCCTTCTTCAGAGACAACAAGATCATTGTTAGCAGATGCAGCAAGTTGGATACATTTCAAACCAAGAAGAGAGGGAGCCATGCTGAAGTGCTCATCAATTTGGTTGACCCAGTTACCTTGGAGCCCAGGTTGAAGATCCTCCAGGTTTGGAACTGGCTCAAGACTTCCTCTTGAAGTAGTGATGTGACCAGGGTTGCAATGAATGGCTTCATCTAAAGAGCCAGCAACCTGAGAGGGCAAAATTGGCCCAAAATCCACTGAGTCTCCCAAGGGCATGGCAGAAGCCAAACCAGATTCCACAACAGCTCCTACTTGCTGAGCATGAGCATGTGACTCCAAATCTTGAGCATCAGGAATAACAACAGAGACTACTGCCTCCTCAAACCTAGGAGGAGGGCTGACTGCAACAAGCTGCAAATGGTTTGCAACATCTTGATCATGAGGTTGTTCAGCAATCAGTGCAGCATCCAGGTTCTATTCTTGCAGCAAAAGAGGCTCTTCATCATCAGATTGGTATGACTGAATAATGTTCTGCAGGCCATTTGCAGCCACAATGGTGGGAGGAGGTAAAGCAGCATGTTCAACAACCCTAGGTTGAAAGTTCCCAGCAACTACAGGTGGCAAAAGGAGGTGGGAATTATCTCCTTCAGAAAAAGACATGTCTGAAGATAAGCTACTGTTGCTAACTGCTGGAAGCAGATCTTCCCCATCTGCCCATGCCATTTCTTCCTGCTGAACAGCATCCAAAAGGTCCTCAAGAACTACATTCTGGTTATCCTGCTGTGGCATGTTCCAGTGGTCCCAATTCTCCTCATTCTGAACATCCATAGGAATGTTGTTAACAGGAGCATTATGAAAATCATCTCCAGGCTCAACATTTTTAGGCAGTGGGTGTGGGTCCACATTGTTGGGAGGAATTGGATCCTCATCTGCTGCCCCCCCCCCACCAAGAAGCTCGCTGGCCAGAACTTTAATGGATGAGGACCAACCATCTTCCTCAAACTCATCCCCTTCAGACCATCTCATACTTTTAGGAATGATGTCCAGATTCATAACTCTAGCTTTGACCACTATACGCCCCATGTGATCATCCACCTTGTCCCAAGAGATCATACGACCAAACTTACTGACAGCACAAGCAAGATCTTCAGTATTGCGAAAATCGAAAGGAACTCCTGTCATCAGTAACCAAACAGTCCTATTGAAATGAACTTGTCTATGATTTCTGCCCTCATCATGCTTCACAAAGGAAATGAACACATCACCAAATTCATGCGGGCTATCTAGCACCAACTTATCTCTGTCTCTAACCCTCGTCAGACGCACATAAGCCTCACCAAATGGACAACGTTGAATGTCCCTCCACCCCAACTGCCTATGCTCAACAATGAACTCTTCAAGAACATCTCTTACATAGGGGAAAGGAGCATCGGTGGGGAGTGGTTGGATGGTTGCAATCGCCCAATCTTCGTGGCGACGAGGACGCTGAGGAAGCACCACCCGCGCCACCCCATTGCGGCCATGGACTTGTTGAATATCAAAGCCATGGGGTACAAAGGGGCGCGGGTCAATCGGAATGTTGGCCATCGAGGCTGCCGCTCTAGCACTCACCGTTGATGGTGAGCTGAAGGTGACATGAGCAGGGTTTGAGAGCTGTGGAGAAACAGAGGACCAGTGCGCAGAAGTTGAGGAGGCAAGGGCAATACGAGGCTAAAAATTAGGAAAAGATCCCTTACAGAGCTCGCTAAAAGAGGAAACCACCGAGGGGTCGCGGGCCGGGCCTGCAGACTTAAACCAGTCCTGGACCGCATCCATGTCCCAGGCCTCAGTAGGTGGGTTGGGGAAAGTTGCAAAACAGAGGAAAGGAAAAAGCCCAGGTAGCCTCTTCTCAGAACACTCTCTGGCAAAGTGGCCCATCTTGCCGCACGCATAGCACTCAAGCAAGTCATTCGAAAAAACCCTGATTGCCGCCCTGTGAAACCGCAGTGTTAACCTCTCCGGAGGTATTAAGGTTGTGCATTAAGGGCTCATTATTGTCCAAGACCACATTATTGCTAGAGGTCGGAATACCCGCGAGGCGAGAAAACCCAATGGCTAGAGTTGATCGCCGGAAACATTGCCGGTGACAGCTCGCGGGCGCGAACCACTAGTTACCAAAGTCCAAGAAGCTTCCTCTTCACGATAGAAAAGCTGCTCTTCACGCATCCAGTTGGGGCCTCCAAAACCCCAAAGATTGTAGACTAACTCAAAATCCTTTTCAATCACACGGCCATGATTATAAATTTCAAAACCCACAGCTTTTGAAGCAACAAATAACTTGAAAGATCTGTCCTTGAGGTGATGCACACGAAACCCTTGGGGATAACCACCAAAACAAGATTGGAGAGTGATACTAACCATGTGACAGTCCAACCGAAACCGAGCCCGACAGAAGGAAACCACCAAAGTGAACTCTCGTTGACGAAAACCAGGGGAAAATAGCACTGGATGACCAAACTTTTGCCTCATCGAACGCTGAAAATCTTTACCTCGGGCAAAGTTGAGAGTAGAGGGCTCCATAGCCAACTCCCGAAGCCCTTCTCCTCCAGCAAAGAAATGGAAGCCACCCGCAGAGTGACAAGTGGCAGAGAGGTTGTGGCCGCCGGCGTTGGAGTGGCAACCGGCGGAAGGTGAGGTGGCCGCCGGGGCCGGAGTGGCCACCGGCGGTGGTCGCCTAGGAGGAGCCTAGAGGTGGTCACCTAGGAGGAGCCTAGAGGTGGTCGCCTCGGTAGACCTTTCCTTAGAATGATTGGTGCAATTATTGATATGAAGGAAGGGAATATTAGATTCCAATTTCTGTGAAGGAAAAGCATGGAACACTTTCCTAGAAAGAAAATTAAATTACCTTATGAATCTATTATGAGAGCCACTTATGGATTGCCTACCAAAGATGGCAATACCTAGATCTATCCTTGCTTTTATGCCTGGCTAGGGGCGTTAAACGATAGCGCTTGTTGGGAGCCAACCCAATTTTATTTTTATTCCTTGCTTTTTGATCCTGTTTAGTAATAAATAAATAATTTATCTATCCTCTGTTTTGGTTGTGTTTTTGTGTTTAATTACTGTTTGTGCCAAGTAGAACCGCTGGGAAGACTTGGGGAAAGTCTTTTTAATCTTGCTGTAAAAAACAGAAACTTTAGCGCTCACGAGAATTGCTGCCATTTTTATTTTGAAAGTGCTATTTAGTTAATTATTTTTTAATCTGATTAATAGACAAATTCCTCATGTCCAGCAATTTATTTTATAATTTTTCGTGTTCCAGATCTTGCGCTAGCTACAGATTACTACAGACTGTTCTGTTTTTGACAGATTCTGTTTTTCGTGTGTTGTTTGCTTATTTTAATGAATCTATGGCTAGTAAAATAGTTTATAAACCATAGAGAAGTTGGAATACAGTAGGTTTAACACCAATATAAATAAATAATGAGTTCATTATAGTACCTTGAAGTGGTGTTTTGTTTTCTTTCACTAACAGAGCTCACGAGATTTTCTACTTTAAGTTTTGTGTTGTGAAGTTTTCAAGTGTTGGGTGAAATATTTGATGGATTATGGAACAAGGAGTGGAAAGAGCCTAAGATTGGGGATGCCCATGGCACCCCAAGATAATCTAATGACACCTAAAACCCAAAGCTTGGGGATGCCCTGGAAGGCATCCCCTCTTTCGTCTACTTCTACCGGTAACTTTACTTGGAGCTATATTTTTATTCACCACATGATATGTGTTTTGCTTGGAGTGTCTTGTATGATTTGAGTCTTTATTTTTTAGTTTACCACAATCATCCTTGCTATACACACCTTTTGAGAGAGACACGCATGATTCAGAAATTGTTAGAATACTCTATGTGCTTCACTTATATCTTTTGAGTTATATAGTTTTTTTCTCTAGTACTTCACTTATACCTTTTAGAGCACGATGGTGGATTTGTTTTATAGAAACTATTATTCTCTCATGCTTTAATTATATTATTTTGGGAGTCTTAAATAGCATGGTAATTTACTTAAATAATCCTAATATGCTAGGTATTCAAGACTAGTAAAAACTTTCTTATGAGTGTGTTGAATACTAAGAGAAGTTTGATGCTTGATGATTATTTTGCTACATGGAGGTAATGATATCAAAGTTCTGCTAGTTGAGTAGTTGTTAATTTAAAAAATACTTGTGTTGAAGTTTGCAAGTCCCGTAGCATTGATGACCCACAAGTATAGGGGATCTATCGTAGTCCTTTCGATAAGTAAGAGTGTCGAACCCAACGAAGAGCAGAAGGAAATGTAAGCAGTTTTTAGCAACGTATTCTCTGCAAGCACTGAAATAATAGGTAATAGATAGTTTTGTTATAAGATAATTGGTAACGAGAAAAAAGTAACAAAAGTAGACAAAGTGCAGCAAGGTGGCCCAATCCATTTTGTAGCAAAGGACAATCCTGGACAAACTCTTATATGATGTAAAGCGCTACCGAGGACACATGGGAATATCGTCAAGCTAGGTTTCATCACGTTCCTATGATTCGCGTTCGGTACTTTGATAATTTGGTATGTGGGTGGATCGGTGCTTGGGTACTGCCCTTACTTGGACAAGTATCCCACTTATGATTAACCTCTATTGCAAGCATCCGCAACTACAACAAAAGTATTAAGGTAAACCTAACCATAGCATGAAACATATGGATCCAAATTAGCCCCTTACGAAGCAACACATAAACTAGGGTTTCAACTTCTGTCACTCGAGCAACCCATCATCTAATTATTACTTCCCAATGCCTTCCTCTAGGCCCAAATAATGGTGAACTGTCATGTAGTCGATGTTCACATAACACCACTAGAGGAGAGACAACATACATCTCATCAAAATATCGAACGAATACCAAATTCACATGACTACTAATAGCAAGACTTCTCCCATGTCCTCAGGAACAAACGTAACTACTCACAAAGCATATTCATGTTCATAATAAGAGGGGTATTAATATGCATAAAGGATCCGAACATATGATCTTCCAACAAATGAACCAACTAGCATCAACTACAAGGAGTAATTAACACTACTAGCAACCCACAGGTACCAATCCCGGGCTTAGAGACAAGAATTGGATACAAGAGATGAACTAGGGTTTTGAGAGGAGATGGTGCTAGTGAAGATGTTTATGGAGATTGCCCTCTCCTGATGAGAGGAGCGTTGGTGATGACGATGGCGATGATTTCCCCCTCCCGGAGGGAAGTTTCCCTGGCAGAACAGCTCCGCCAGAGCCCTAGATTGGTTCCACCAAGGTTCCGCCTTGTGGCGGCGGAGTCTCATCCGGGAAGATTGCTTATTATTTTTTCCTCATCGAAAGACTCCATATAGTAGAAGATGGCCATCGGAGGGCCACCGGGGGGCCCACGAGGTAGGGGGCGCCCAAGGGGTAGGGCGCGCCCCACCCTCGTGGGCAGGGTCTAGCCCCCCGGTGAACTTCTTGCGCTCAGTATTTATTATATATTCTGAAATTGACTTCCGTGAAGTTTCAGGACTTTTGGAGCTGTGCAGAATAGGTCTCTAATATTTGCTCCTTTTCCATCCCAGAATCCCAGATGCCGGCATTCTCCCTCTTTATGCAAACCTTGTAAAATAAGAGAGAATAGGGATAAATATTGTGAAATAATGTGTAATAACAGCCCATAATGCAATAAATATCGATATAAAAGCATGATGCAAAATGGACGTATCAACTCCCCCAAGCTTAGACCTCGCTTGTCCTCAAGCGAAAGCCGAAATTGAAAAATATGTCCACATGTTTGGAGACAGGGGTGTCGATAAAAATAAAATACGGACATGAGGGCATCATGATCATTCTTAGAATAACAACTTATATAATTCTTGTCATATGATCTCTTATGCTAGAGTAATAATTCAATCACAATTTCAAGTGTGAATCATAAACTTCATTGAAAAGTAACAAACTATAATCTCAGTCATTGGAGCAATTGCAATTTATCATAACATAGGAAAGAGTCAATATAAGAGCTTTTCAGCTAGTCCACATACTCAACTATCATATAGTCTTTCACAATTGCTAACACTCACGCAATACTTATGGGTATGGAGTTTTAATCGGACACAGAGAAAGATAGGGGCTTATAGTTTGGCCTCCCAACGTTTTACCTCAAGGGTAATGTCAACAATAATAGTTCATGAAAACTCACATCCAATTAGCCATATATACCAGGATCTTTCCAACATGTTGTGCTTGCCAAAAGATAAAATGTAAAAAGGAAGGGTGAAGATCACCATGACTCTTATGAAAGGTCGGAGATAAAAGTGAAAGATAGGCCCTTCGCAGAGGGAAGAAGAGGTTGTCATGCGCTTTTATGGTTGGATGCACAAAATCTTAATTCGAAAGAACGTCACTTTATATTGCCACTTGTGATATGGACCTTTATTATGCAGTCCGTCGCTTTTATTTCTTCCATATCACATGATCGTATAAAGCTTATTTTCTCCCACACTAATAAGTCATACATATTTAGAGAGCAATTTTTATTGCTTGCACCGATGACAACTTACTTGGAGGATCTTACTCAATCCATAGGTAGATATGGTGGACTCTCATGGCAAAACTGGGTTTAGGGATATTTGGAAGAACAAGTAGTATCTCTACTTGGTGCGATGAATTTGGCTAGCATGAGGGGGAAAGGCAAGCTCAATGATGTTGGATGATCCATGACAATATAATTTATCTCAGATGTAAGGAAACATAACCCATTACGTTGTCTTCCTTGTCCAACGTCAACTCTTTAGCATGTCATACTTTAATGAGTGCTCACAATCATAAAAGATGTCCAACATAGTATATTTATATGTGAAGACCTCTCTTTCTTTATTACTTCCTATTAATTGCAACGATGACCAAAACTATGTTTGTCAACTCTCAACAACTTTTATTCATCATGCTTTTTCTATGTGAGCTCATTACTCTCCATAAGATCAATATGATCTCTTTTATTTCCTTTTTATTCCTTTTCTTTTCTTTTATTCACTCAAGATCATGGCAAAACAATCAAGCCCTTGACTCAACACTAATCTTTATTATATATAGCTCACGGACTTGATTACATAGAAGGATCATAAAGCAAAGCTCACAATTAGATCATACTAATAAGCTTTTATCCTACTAAATCAAAATATTATCAAAAGGATCAAACTAGAAAAAATGGTAAAGATAGAACTGATGGTGATACGATACCGGGTTACTCCCCCAAGCTTGGCAGTTGCCAAGGGGAGTGCCCATACCCAATACCCAATTCTTCTTTGTTGGTGAAGAAGGTGGAGTTGTTGATTATGGATAGTCGCACATCGAGCGTAAGAGGTCTTCTAACTTGTGGATAATGCCTTTGAGTGAGATGTTATGCTCCTTCAACAAAATATTTTCACGTGTGAGATACTTATTTTGTATATGATCAAACTCAATCATCTTGAAAGCTTCGATCTTAGTTGGGGTAAGAAGATTGTGATCCAGTTGAAGGATCTCTTCTGTTGCCAGAACTTGGTCCTCCGTGGCCTTCTTGATCCCTTCATCCTTGTTGATCTCCATGGGATCTTCTCTCTTCAGCTCTATCTTCATTAGCCAAGCATCGTTGCCCTCATGGTTGGAGGAGGAGGGAGACGACATAATGCCTGGCCTTGACAACCCTGACAGAAAACAACTCGAAACAAAGACAAGAGATATTTTCCTGATACGGTGGTCAAAACCTTCAGGAGGTTATATAATGAATTTTTATCGACCAAAATACGTGTCGTGTAAGAAAACGGAGTCCGGAGAGCACACGAGGTGCCCACGAGGTATGGGGCATGCCCAGGGGGGTAGCGCACATCCTCCACCCTCATGGAGCCCTCGTGTCCTTCCCGGACTTCTTCTTATTTTTCTATTTTTCTAAATATTCCAAAACGGAAGAAAATTGCCTTTAGAACTGTTTTGGAGTCGGTTTACTTACCGTACCACATACCTATTCCTTTTTTGAGTCTGAAACGTTTCGAAAAGTGTCCCTTATGTATTCCTCCGGGGTTACAGTTTCAATAACATTGGTTTCAACATTTATAGGATTATTTGAGATATGATGTTTAATTCTTTGACCGTTCACCACCTTCGGATTTGTGCCCCCGAAGTTGTTGATTTTTATGGCACCGGAACGATAGACCTCCTCGATAACATAAGGACCTTCCCATTTAGAGAGAAGTTTTCCTGCAAAAAATCTTAAACGAGAGTTGTATAGCAATACATAATCACCTACATTAAACTCACGCTTTTGTATTCTTTTGTCATGCCATCTTTTAACTTTTTCTTTAAATAATTTGGCATTCTCATAGGCTTGGGTTCTCCATTCATCGAGTGAGCTAATGTCAAATAACCTCTTCTCACTGGCAAGTTTGAAATCATAATTGATTTCTTTAATTGCCCAATAAGCCTTATGTTCTAGTTCGAGAGGTAGGAGACATGCTTTTCCATAGACCATTTTATACGGAGACATACCCATAGGATTTTTATATGCAGTTCTATAGGCCCATAATGCATCATCAAGTTTCTTGGACCAATTCTTTCTAGATTTATTAAAAGTCTTTTGCAAAATTAATTTGAGTTCTCTATTACTCAATTCTACTTGACCACTAGACTTTGGGTGATAAGGAGATGCGATTCTATGATTAACATCATATTTAGCAAGCATTTTACGGAAAGCACCATGAATAAAATGTGAACCACCATCAGTCATTAAATATCTAGGGACTCCAAACCTCGGAAAGATAACTTCTTTAAGCATTTTAATAGAAGTGTTATGATCAGCACTACTAGTTGGAATAGCTTCTACCCACTTAGTAACGTAATCAACAACAACTAAAATATGTGTATATCCATTAGAGGCAAGAAAAGGTCTGTAAGTGCATCTAGTGCGACCCCTAGTTGGTTTTGGAGTATTGATGACAAACCTAGTTGAGGGACTAATGTGTTTGTGAGAATTGCAGGATAACACAGGTAGAAGTCCCTCATTGATTCGGTTTTCCTACCAGAGATGACCCCTAAAAATGTATGAAGACATTGAAGTCAAAGGTGGTATATGAAGATATTCACATTGAAGACTATGACAAGAGAAGACATCGCATGAAGCCTATGGAGCTCGAAGACTTAGATCTTTCGTAGTTCTTTTTCTTCCCCTTTGTTGAGTCATAGGAACCACCATACTGTTAAGTGGGGTCCAAGAGAACCAGTTAGAATGAGTGAAGTGATGCTTAAACAAAACCTAAGTCTTCGAGTGAAGACTTTGAGAGCGAATCTTGTCCAGAGTCGGACAAGTCAGCTTTGCTTGTAGCCCAAGTAAAGTTTCCGTGTGAGTTTGAAATCTGACCGTTGGAACATGTGTCAGTTCCTTAGTGACCAAGGGTCATTTCGGACAAATCAGGTCAGGTTGCCAAGTGGCTATAAATATCCCACCCCCTACAACCATAAACGGTTGGCTGCTCAGATTCGGAGTACGACTTTTGTCGTTTGAGAGCAACCCACCTCGAAGCCTTTGAGAGAGAATTCCTTGCGAGGACAAAGCCCTAACCACCTAGAGCCAAAGAGAATTAGGCATCACTTAAGTCTTCTTGTCTGTGTGATCTGAAGACTTATTACACTTGAGGACTGTGCATCCTCCGGCCGGTTAGGCGTCGCGTTCTGAGCATCCAAGAGACATTGTGGATTGCCGGTGAACGAAGTCTGTGAAGGTTTGGGAGTCTACCTTGAAGACTTACCAGAGTGATTGGGCGAGGTCTGTGTGACCTTATATCAAGGGGAATATGGTGAGGACTGGGTGTCCTGAGCTGTGTGTTCAAGACTGGGTGTCCGGCACTGTGTGTCCTAAGGTTTAAATACCTAGCCGCCCTAACCAGATGTACAGTTGTCACAGCAACTGGAACTGGTCCAACAAATCATTGTCTTCAACGAGTCACTGGTTTCATCTTCCCTTCCCTTTACTTACTTTTACTCCTTGTGAAGTCATTGTATGATTGCACTATCTTTTATCTTCACCGAGTGACTGCGTTTTCTATTTGGCTTCATAATATCTTCCTACCTGATCCTTACTACATTGCTGCTATTAGTCATTGTGCTTTCACTCCATTGAATACTTGACAATGGCTTGCCTAGTGTAGTCTACCTTCCGCTGCAGGGTAATAGGTTTATTTCTATCGTTTGTCTTCATAACTTCCACGTTTTGAAGACTTTCATAAAAATCGCCTATTCACCCCCCCTCTAGTCGATATAACGCACTTTCAAATGGTATCAGAGCAAGGTGCACCCTTGTTCTGTGTGATTCAGTTTAACCACTTGGAGTTTTAGCTATGTCGACTGCAGGGATAACTAAAGTCTCCGCTGCGTGCACCGTCTTCGATGGAACTGAATATCCCTATTGGAAGAATAAGATGCGCATGCATCTTGAAGGCCTTGACGTCGACCTATGGTATGTCGTCAAGAACGGTGTTCCCAAGGCTGGAGAAGGTGTCACTGCTGCTGATGTCAAGAAGTTCGTTCAACTGGACTCTACTGCCAAGAATATCATCTATGGTCATCTGACCAAAGGACAGTATGGCCGTGTGAGTGCTTTGGAAACATCTAAGCTGGTCTGGGACTGGCTCTCCAAGGTCAATGAAGCGTCTCAACCCAGAGAGATCAGAGAATCAGTGTCCTTCGCAACCTCTTCAACCGCTTCAAGCGAAATGACAATGAGAATGTCCAGCTCACATTTGACCGACTCACTGACATCACAAATGAGCTTCAAGCCCTCGGCGCTACTGAGATCACCAAGCATGAAGTCGTCAAGACACTACTGAGATCACTTGATAGTTCGTTTGACACCCTAGCCCTGATGATTCAAGAACGTCCTGATTTCAAGACACTCGATCCGTCTGACATACTTGAGAGGCTCAACACACATGAGTTTCAGCTTTCTGAGAAAAGAGATATCTACGGTCCAAACTATGGGCGAACTCGTGCTTTGAAGGCAAAAGTTGTCTCCTCATCTGAAGAAGAATCTGACAGCAGTTCAGATGATCCTGAAGACATTGGAAGGGAACTTGCTATGCTTGTGAAGAAGTTCCAAAAATTCACCAAGAAGAAAGGTTTTAGAAAGTCTTCCCGATCAAGCTCAAGGAATGATGAAGCTTCTGCTCACGACTACAAGAAGAAAACATGTCACAAGTGCAAGAAACCTGGCCACTTCATCTCTGAGTGTCCGCAGTGGGACAATGAGAACAAAAAGAAGAAGAAGTGCAAGGAATATGACTCTGATGACAATAAGAAGAAGAAATACTCAAAGTCTTCTTCCAAGTCTTCCTCAAAGTCTTCATCACACAAGAAGAGCTCATCTAGCAAGGCACGTGCGTTTGTTGGCAAGGAAATGGATTCAGAGGAGGAGTCCGCTTCTGAGGAGGCGGAGGTGGAGTCTGAGGAGGAGTCCGATTCAGGCGTCGCAAGTCTGGCTACAGCATACGTTTCCAAGTCCATCTTCAACACTGAAGACAATGACGTCATCACCGACACCGATGCAAATGACAAGGACTACTCCGCTTCTACCTACTGCTTCATGGCACGCGGTGCCAAGGTAAACACACGCACTACTCACTATCAAACATCTAGTGACGATGACTCTGATTGTGGTTCAAAACCCAGCTACAAAACACTTGCTAAAATTGCAACTGAACAACAGAAAGCTATGGAACATATTCAAAAACTGTTAGACAGAAGCAATGATCTGTTAGGTGCTGAAATGACTCGATCTGAGTCCTTAATTGAAGACATAGAAAATCTTCACGTTAAGTATGAGGAACTTGAAAGTCGTCATGAAACACTCTCAACAACTCATGAAAAGATTTCCTATGATTATCTTTAAAGGAAGCAAGATCTTGAGAAATTGAGAGCGGCTCATGAAGATCTTCAAAAGGAAAACGAGTCACTTCGCGCCGAATAGATCAGCTCCGCTCAGGAAGGATTTGAACCACCATGTCTTAAATGCATTGAGCGTGATAATGCTACTACTCTTGCTGAATGTTCTACTGCTGTTACTGTTGCAATATCTTCAACTGTTGATGTGGGAACTAACCCCTCTACTGAGGATTCCACTGCTATTGCTGATGAGAATGCTAGGTTGAAGACATTGCTTGAAACAGGGATGTACAAAAGTCTTAAAGGGCATCAGACACTATGTGATGTCCTCAAAAAGCAGATCTTGAACCGAAACCCGAGGAAAGAGGGTGTTGGGTTCGTAAGGAAAATGAATACTGATGGGTTATACTGGAAACCTGAGAAGTACCCCAAAACGACATGGGTTGCTGCAAAGGAATTTTTAGCAGATCCATCCACTCTATCTGGGTTCACTTGTGCAAACCCCATTGTCATTGATGAATCCTTTGATGCAAACTATAAACTATTTAAGAATTAGAATGGTGAACTGTTTGCCAGGTACATTGGTACTAACTGCAGGAATGGACCGCCTATGAAGAAGATCTGGGTTCCGAAAAAGTGTCTAGAGAATCTTCCTGTGAATGTCATCATGACACCTCACGTGAAGAAGACAAACCTCAGACCAAAGGCTTCATACGGTCCAAAGACTTCATACAGACAGATGACTCACCTGAGTCGCACTAACGCAAATGTTTTGCAGGGAAACCATACTCAGGCCTATGAATATGAGAGTGGTTCATCAAACCGCCATGTTCATAAGACCAAGAACTATTCTGCTTATTCTTATGAGTACTATTGTCCGCCTGCAAGACTGTTTGCTAGGGCTCCAAAGCCAAAGTTCTCAGATGCTGCACTTAGACTTATTGCTTCTAAGCCACCCTTGAAGATGTGGGTGGCTAATAAAGCTTAACTCTCTTTTGCAGGGAAAGGTCTCCAGCAGAAAACCAAAATCGTCTGACGCTATTGCTGGGGACCTTAAACATCTTGTAGGGCGCAAGATCAAATGCCCGAATGGTCTTACTATGTACTTCGTTCCTGAATCGCTTGCTACTCTCCCTATTAGTCCTAATCTGGATCTAAGCTTTCATAACCCACTGGTTCGTCAAATGTTTTTGCTTCACAATTCTCTTCGTGAAGCCTATCCCCCTAACTGCACTGTAGGGTACGACACCAGCGTCTTCAGAATGGATTATTGATAGTGGGTGTACAAATCACATGACTGGCAAAAGAAGCCTTCTTATGGACTCAACCTTAAGTCCATCCGACAAGAGCCACATCACATTTGCTGACACTGGTAAAAGTAAGGTATTGGGTCTAGGTAGAGTTGCAATCTCAAGGGATCAACACATGGATAAAGTCATGCTTGTTGAATCCCTTGGCTTCAACTTAATGTATGTCTCAATGCTTTGCGATTTAAACATGATCGTAATATTTGGAAAATATCGTTGCCTTGTTCTAATGGAATCTGACAAGTCTCTAGTATTTGAAGGGTATCGAAAAGATGATTTGTACATGGTAGATTTCTCAGCAGGACCACAGCTTGCCGTATGTCTTCTAGCAAAAGCTTCAGAATGCTGGCTCTGGCATCGGAGGCTTGGGCATGCTGGCATGAGGAACCTCCACACCCTGGCAAAGAATAAGCATGTCATAGGCATCGAGGGTGTCAAGTTCAAGAAAGATCACTTATGTGGTGCCTGTGAGGGCCAAACATCCCTCGAAGACAATCATGACTACTACTCGACCCTTCGAACTGCTTCACATGGATCTTTTTGGTCCCACTCATTACTCAACTCTTACTACTACTGCTTGTCTCTATGGCTTTGTGATTGTTGATGATTATTCTAGATATACTTGGGTGCACATAATCCTTTACAAGACTGAAGTGCAGGATGTCTTCACACACTTCGCCAATCGAGCAATGAACAACTATGGCGCCAAGATAAAGCATATCAGAAGTGACAATGGCACTGAATTCAAGAACACTGGCCTTGATACATATCTTGATACCTTGGGCATCACACATGAATCCTCAGCCCCGTACACGCCACAACAGAATGGCGTCATCGAACGCAAGAACAGAACACTCATTGAGATGGCCAGAACGATGCTAGATGAATACAAGACTCCAAGAAAATTCTGGCCTGAAGCCATTGATACTGCATGCCATACAATCAATCGTGTTTATCTTCACAAGCTTCTGAACAAGACATCTTATGAGCTCCTTACTTGCAAGAAGACAAATGTCAGTTACTTCAGAGTATTTGGCGCCAGGTGCTGGATCAAGGACCCACATCACACCTCAAAGTTTGCACCAAAAGCACATGAGGGTTTTATGCTTGGATATGGAAAGGATTCGCACTCCTATAGAGTCTTCAATCTCTTTCATTATAAAGTGGTTGAAACAGTGGATGTGCGGTTCGATGAGACCAACGGTTCACAAAGAGAGCACCTGCCAAATGTGCTAGATGAAGTTCCATCCAGTGAATCAATCAAGCTAATGGGAACTGGAGAAATTATACCTTCTGAAGCTCATCCTGAAGAAGAACTTATCATCTCAGCACCTGATCAACCTGAAGACAATGCTCAGCCTGAAGACAATCCCTCTAACAACGAAAATGATCAGGAAGAGCAAAATCTTCGCCCTGTACATCTTCGTGTTGCCAATGAAGTGCAGATTGAAAGAATAATTGATAGCATCAATGCACCCGGTCCACTCACTCGTTCAAGGGCAACTCAGCTAGCAAATTTTTGTGGGCACTTCGCTTTCGTCTCAATAACAGAACCCAAGAAAGTTGAAGAAGCCTTAATGGAACCTGAATGGATTCAAGCTATGCAAGAAGAGCTTCAACAGTTTGAGCTGAATGATGTATGGGAACTGGTTAAGCGTCCCGATCCTCGGAAGCACAACATAATAGGCACAAAATGGATATACCGCAACAAACAAGCTGAGCACGGTCAAGTTGTCAGAAACAAAGCTCGTCTCGTTGCTCAAGGATATACTCAAGTGGAAGGCATTGACTTCGATGAAACATTTGCTCCTGTGGCTAGACTTGAAGCCATACGCATACTGCTGGCCTATGCAAATCATCACAACATACTTCTTTATCAAATGGATGTGAAGAGCGCCTTTCTCAATGGCAAGATTGAAGAAGAAGTGTATGTTGCACAACCACCTGGCTTTGAAGATCCAAAACATCCTAACATGGTATACAAGCTCAACAAGGCACTGTATGGCCTCAAACAAGCCCCTCGGTCCTGGTATGACACACTCAAATACTTCCTGAAGAGCAAAGGCTTCATACCTGGTTCCCTCGACCCCACTCTCTTCACGAAGACATATGATGGTGAACTGTTTATGTGCCAAATATATGTGGATGACATTATCTTCGGGTGCACCAATCAGAAGTATCAGTGAAGAGTTTGGATTTATGATGCAAGAGCAATATCAAATGTCTATGATGGGAGAGCTGAAGTTCTTTCTCGGTCTTCAAATACGACAGCAACGCAACGGCATCTTCATATCTCAAGAGAAGTATCTCAAAGATTGCCTGAAGAAGTTCGGTATGCAAGACTGCAAAGGCTTCACGATGCCAATGCCAGCCAAGCATCATCTGGGTCCTGACGACAATGGTAAAGAGTTCGATCAAAAGGTATACTGCTCCATGATTGGTTCTTTACTTTATCTATGTGCATCTAGGCCAGATATTATGCTTAGTGTTTGCATGTGTGCTCGATTCCAAGCGGCACCAAAGGAGTCGCATCACTTAGCTGTGAAGCGAATTCTTCGATATTTGGCTCACACCCCAACTCTAGGATTATGGTATCCAAAGGGCTCAGAGTTTGATCTGGTTGGATTCTCGGATGCTGATTATGCTGGTGACAAAGTGGATCGCAAGTCTACATCAGGCACATGTCATTTTCTGGGATGATCACTTGTATGTTGGTCTTCAAAGAAGCAGAACTATGTATCTCTCTCCACTGCTGAATCTGAATACATTGTTGCTGGATCTTGCTGCGCTCAGCTTCTGTGGATGAAGCAAACACTCAAGGACTACGACATTCATCTGAAGCAAGTGCCACTCTACTGTGACAACGAAAGCGCCATCAAGATTGCCAACAACCCAGTTCAGCACTCGAAGACAAAGCACATTGAAATTCGTCATCACTTTCTCAGAGATCATGTTGTGAAGGAAGATATTGATATCATATACGTCAACACTGAAGAGCAATTGGCAGATATCTTCACCAAGCCCTTGGATGAGAAGAGATTTTGCAAGTTACGGTGTGAGCTAAATATCCTGGAATCCTCAAATGTCCTGTGATCAGGCACACATCCTAACCCTTATGCATATTGATGACTTAGATGTGCAACACACGAAGTAAAGTATATCTTCAATCAATGAAGACATACATTCTAAGTGTGAATACATTAATGTGGAATTTGACTTCGGAGCGCCACGATAATTGTGCGCCGTGTCTGGGTCTAATACTTCCGATACGGTGGGTAACGCCACCACCAAATGTTCTATTTGAAGTGTTTCACTCATGGCGTTACCTTGCTATTTCTTCACATTTGGTTTGGCTTCAATCTCAACATGTTTTCATGATTATCTTCACTATGTTGATTACATATATATATATACTAGTGTTCTGTCCTCTACAACATTCACTTATAGCTATGTCTTCTTGTTGAATCTTTTGAACTAAGTGAATGTGATCGGACCCTAACCTCTCTGTGCTTTCTATCTCAAACTCTATCTCTCCAAATCATATGCATTCTATTGAAACTGTCGAATGTCTTCTCTGCGTCCTTATCAGTAGAAGATACAGAGACAAACCTTAAGTCCTCTTTCAATGCTCATTCTTCCACATGAAACCCGGAGAAGTAGGAACGACCACCCGACAATCCAGGCGTGCGTGGGACGTGGAACAAACCCCAAAATTCTGCATGATGGCCACGTGTTCCTCAGATGCGAATCGCCAGGGGCACCTGTGTAATAACGCAGTGCCGCCCCTGTACCTATAAATACACACTTCACAGCGGTTATTATCTCTTCTTCCACTCTCGCACGAACCCTAGCGCTACCGCTAGCCCTCGACGACGCCAGCGACGAAGCTCTTCGCTGCCGCAACCTCTCCGATGCCGTCTTCACGCCGACCGCGGATTTCGTCCTCTCCACCGTCGCTGTAGGTGTCCTCCGTCGCCAAGTTAGGGCACGGAAGATCGAACTGCTCGGCCTCCTCTTCCACTCCGTCTAGCAGTTCTTAGTGTGGTAAATAAAACTTCCTTTTTATGGCACCGTTGATCCTATGGCTTTGTCACTTTCTAGCACAAGCAGTTTCTATTCACACAAGTTAGATCTCTCTCATACTGCATCTCATAACATGCCTAGTATATTCACTTATGCTTCACAAAGTAGTTAGATTCCTCACTTGTACTGATCTCTGGATTCGTACAAATCTGGAACCAACTCCTTATCTATGAGTGAATGTCTTCGCACGATGAGGTCAATGTCTTCTAAACTGATTTCTATTCAAAATCTTCTGAGAATGCATATGACCTCTTCCCCTTACCTCGCACCTTAATGCTGTCACAGGTACATGTCCGTGGGAGAATCCCTTGGTTCTCATAGTCTGCATTCATTTGTAGAATTCTTACAGCATCATATCAATTCTCCCGAAGGCAGTTCCTGTCTGTCCAGCAAGTGAAAGCCCTTGAAGCCTTTGAACATATTGAAGCCTTTCAGTTTAAAGTTCATGGCTTCAGAGAAATCAGCAAGGAAGGGTGGCAGAAAGCATCGTGGAGAAACATCAAGAGATCTGCCAGATGACCTCTCAGAACTATACAAGACAGATCCTGAAGAGGATTACAATTAGCGCAAAACACGAATCCAATGGATTCGACGCTATTGGGCAGAATAGTGGTTCAAGTACAGATTTGTGAAAAAGGAATATGCTGAAAAGAATGCCATCAAGCGACCATGGGGAGACATCCTCTACAAAAATCTTCAACCCAGGACCAGAGATGAAGCCATTGAACAAGGCTTCTATCCTTGCATGGTCCATGGACCACAGCCTGCGGATGCTGACCCATCGTCACTGCTATGGTGTCATGACGACATTCTGTTGGAAATATGCCCTAGAGGCAATAATAAAAGTATTATTATATTTCATTGTTCATGATAATTGTCTTTTATTCATGCTATAACTGTATTATCCAGAAATCGTAATACACGTGTGAATACTTAGACCACACTATGTCCCTGGTAAGCCTCTAGTTGACCAGCTCGTTGTGATCAACAGATAGTCATGGTTTCCTGACTATGGACATTGGATGTCATTGATAACGGGATCACATCATTAGGAGAATGATGTGATGGACAAGAACCAATCCTAAGCATAGCATAAAAGATCGTGTAGTTCGTTTTGCTAGAGCTTTGCAAGTGTCAAGTATCTCTTCCTTCGACCATGAGATCGTGTAACTCCCGGATACCGTAAGAGTGCCTTGGGTGTATCAAACGTCACAACGTAACTGGGTGACTATAAAGGTGCATTACAGGTATCTCCGAAAGTAGCTGTTGGGTTGACACGGATCGAGACTGGGATTTGTCACTCCGTATGACGGAGAGGTATCTCTGGGCCCACTCGGTAATGCATCATCATAATGTGCTCAATGTGACCAAGGTGTTGGACACGGGATCATGCATTACGGTACGAGTAAAGTGACTTGTCGGTAACGAGACTGAACAAGGTATTGGGATACCGACGATCGAGTCTCGGGCAAGTAACGTACCGATTGACAAAAGGAATTGCATACAGGGTTTGATCGAATCCTCGACATAGTGGTTCATCCGATGACAACATCGAGGAGCATGTGGGAGCCATCATGGGTATCCAGATCCCGCTGATGGTTATTGACTGAGAGTGTCTCGGTCATGTCTGCATGTCTCCCGAACCCGTAGGGTCTACACACTTAAGGTTCGGTGATGCTAGGGTTATGAAGATATGTATATGCAGAAACCCGAATGTTGTTCGGAGTTCCGGATGAGATCCCGGACGTCACGAGGAGTTCCGGAATGGTCCGGAGGTAAAGAATTATATATAGGAAGTGCTGTTTCGGGCATCGGGACAAGTTTCGGGGTTATCGGTATTGTACCGGGACCACCGGAAGGGTCCCGGGGGTCCACCGGGTGGGGCCACCTGTCCCGGGGGGCCACATGGGCTGTAGGGGGTGCGCCTTGGCCATCATGGGCCAAGGGCACCAGCCCCTATAGGCCCATGCGCCTAGGGTTTCCCCCTAGGAGGAGTCCTAGTGGTGGAAGGCACCCCTAGGTGCCTTGGGGGGGAGGGAAACCTCCCCTAGGCCGCCGCCCCCCTAGTAGATCTAATCTACTAGGGCCGGCGACCCCCCTGGCACCCCTATATATAGTGGGGGAGAGGAGGGACTTCATACACCAGCCCATGGCGCCTCCATCTCCCCCCATTACGTCTCTCCCTCGTAGTCTCGGCGAAGCCCTGCTGCTGTGACGCCCTGCATCCACCACCACGCCGTCGTGCTGCTGGATCTTCATCAACCTCTCCTTCCCCCTTGCTGGATCAAGAAGGAGGAGACGTCTCCCGTCCCGTACGTGTGTTGAACGCGGAGGTGCCGTCCGTTCGGCGCTGGTCATCGGTGATTTGAATCACGTCGAGTACGACTACATCATCACCTTGCAAGCTTCCGCACGCGATCTACAAGTGGTATGTAGATGCAAACTCTCTCCCTTGACTCGTTGCTTAGATGAACTCATAGATGGATCTTGGTGAAACCGTAGGAAAAATTTTAATTTTCTGCAACGTTCCCCAACAGTGGCATCATGAGCTAGGTCTATGCGTAGTTCTCTTTGCACGAGTAGAACACAATTTTGTTGTGGGCATGGATTTTGTCATCTTACTTGCCTCTACTAGTCTTTTCTTGCTTCGGCGGTATTGTGGGATGAAGCGGCCCGGACCAACCTTACACGTACGCTTACGTGAGACCGGTTCCACCGACTGACATGCACTAGTTGCATAAGGTGGCTGGCGGGTGTCTGTCTCTCCCACTTTAGTTGGAGCGGATTCGATGAAAAGGGCCCTTATGAAGGGTAAATAGAAGTTGACAAAATCACGTTGTGGTTATTCGTAGGTAAGAAAACGTTCTTGCTAGAACCCAATTGCAGCCACGTAAAAGATGCAACAACAATTAGAGGACGTCTAACTTGTTTTTGCAGCGATTGATCATGTGATGTGATATGGCCAGAAGTTGTGATGAATGATGAATTGTGATGTATGAGATCATGTTCTTTGTAATAGGATTCACGACTTGCATGTCGATGAGTATGACAACCGGCAGGAGCCATAGGAGTTGTCTATATTTTTTGTATGACCTGCGTGTCATTGAAAAACGCCATGTAACTCACTTTACTTTATTGCTAAACGCGTTAGCCATAGAAGTAGAAGTAGTCGTTGGCATGACAACTTCATGAAGACACGATGATGGAGATCATGATGATGGAGATCATGGTGTCAAGCCGGTGACAAAATGATCATGGAGCCCCGAAGATGAAGATCAATGGAGCTATATGATATTGGCCATATCATGTCACAACTATATAATTGCATGTGATGTTTATTATGTTTATGCATCTTGTTTACTTAGGACGACGGTAGTAAATAAGATGATCCCTTATAAAATTTCAAGAAGTGTTCTCCCCTAACTGTGCACCGTTGCTACAGTTCGTCGCTTCTAAGCACCACGTGATGATCGGGTGTGATGGATTCTTACGTTCACATACAACGGGTGTAAGACAGTTTTACACAGCGAAAACACTTAGGGTTAACTTGACGAGCCTAGCATGTGCAGACATGGCCTCGGAACACGGAGACCGAAAGGTCGAACACGAGTCGTATGGAAGATACGATCAACATGAGAATGTTCACCGACGATGACTAGTCCGTCTCACGTGATGATCGGACACGGCCTAGTCGACTCGGATCGTGTAACACTTAGATGACTAGAGGGATGTCTAATCTAAGTGGGAGTTCATAATTTGATTAGAACTTTATTATCATGAACTTAGTCTAAAAAAAACCTTTGCAAATATGTCTTGTAGATCAATGGCCAACGCTAATGTCAACATGAACTTCAACGCGTTCCTAGAGAAAACCAAGCTGAAAGATGATGGCAGCAACTATACGGACTGGGTCCGGAACCTGAGGATCATCCTCATAGCTGCCAGGAAATAATATGTCCTAGAAGGACCGCTAGGTGACGCTCCCGTCCCAGAGAACCAAGACATTATGAATGCTTGGCAGTCTCGTGCTGATGATTACTCCCTCGTTCAGTGCGGCATGCTTTACAGCTTAGAACCGGGGCTCCAAAAGCGTTTTGAGCCCCACGGAGCATATGAGATGTTCGAAGAGCTGAAACTAGTTTTTCAAGCTCATGCCCGGGTCGAGAGATATGATGTCTCCGACAAGTTCTACAGTTGTAAGATGGAGGAAAACAGTTCTGTCAGTGAGCACATCCTGAAGATGTCTGGGTTGCACAACCGTATGACCCAGCTGAACATTAACCTCCCAGATGAGGCGGTCATTGACAGAATCCTCCAGTCGCTCCCACCAAGCTACAAGAGCTTTGTGATGAACTACAACATGCAGGGGATGAAAAAGACCATTCCTGAAGTGTTCTCGATGCTGAAGTCAGCAGAGGCTGAAATCAAGAAAGAACATCAAGTGTTGATGGTCAATAAGACCACTAAGTTCAAGAAGGGCAAGGGTAAGAAGAACTTCAAGAAGGACGGCAAAGATGTTGCCGCGCCTGGTAAGCCAGTTACCGGGAAGAAGTCAAAGAATGGACCCAAGCCTGAGACTGAGTGCTTTTATTGCAAGGGGAAGGGTCACTGGAAGCGGAACTGCCCCAAATACTTAGCGGATAAGAAGGCCGGCAACACCAAAGGTATATTTGATATACATGTGATTGATGTGTACCTTACCAGTACTCGTAGTAACTCCTGGGTATTTGATATCGGTGCCGTTGCTCATATTTGTAACTCACAGCAGGAGCTGCGGAATAAACGGAGACTGGCAAAGGACGAGGTGACGATGCGCGTCGGGAATGGTTCCAGAGTCGATGTGATCGCCGTCGGCACGCTGCCTCTACATTTACCTACGGGATTAGTTTTGAACCTTAATAATTGTTATTTAGTGCCAAGTTTGAGCATGAACATTGTATCTGGATCTCGTTTAATACGAGATGGCTACTCATTTAAGTCTGAGAATAATGGTTGTTCGATTTATATGAGAGATATGTTTTATGGTCATGCTCCGATGGTCAATGGTTTATTCTTAATGAATCTCGAGCGTAATATTACACATGTTCATAGTGTAGATGCCAAAAGATTTAAAGTTGATAACGATAGTCCCACATACTTGTGGCACTGCCGCCTTGGTCACATTGGTGTCAAGCGCATGAAGAAGCTCCATGCCGATGGACTTTTAGAGTCTCTTGATTATGAATCGTTTGACACGTGCGAACCATGCCTCTTGGGCAAAATGACCAAGACTCCGTTCTCCGGAATAATGGAACGAGCAACCAACTTGTTGGAAATCATACATACCGATGTGTGCGGTCCAATGAGCGTTGAGGCTCGCGGAGGATATCGTTATGTTCTCACTCTCACAGATGACTTGAGTAGATATGGGTATGTCTACTTAATGAAACACAAGTCTGAGACCTTTGAAAAGTTCAAGGAATTTCAGAATGAGGTGGAGAATCAACGTGACCGAAAGATAAAATTCTTACGATCAGATCGTGGAGGAGAATACTTAAGTCACGAATTTGGTACACACTTAAAGAAATGTGGAATCGTTTCACAGCTCACGCCGCCTGGAACACCTCAGCAAAACGGTGTGTCCGAACGTCGTAATCGCACTCTATTGGATATGGTGCGGTCTATGATGTCTCTTACCGATTTACCGCTATCATTTTGGGGATACGCTCTAGAGACAGCTACATTCACTTTAAATAGGGCACCGTCTAAATCCGTTGAGACGACACCGTATGAATTATGGTTTGGAAAGAAACCTAAGCTGTCGTTTCTAAAAGTTTGGGGATGCGAAGCTTATGTCAAGAAACTTCAACCTGAAAAGCTCGAACCCAAGTCGGAAAAATGCGTATTCATAGGATACCCTAAGGAAACTTTAGGGTATACCTTCTACTTAAGATCCGAAGGCAAGATCTTTGTTGCCAAGAACGGATGCTTTCTGGAAAAAGAGTTTCTCTCGAAAGAAGTAAGTGGGAGGAAAGTAGAACTCGATGAAGTACTACCTCTTGAGCAGGATAGTGACGCAGCACAGGAAACCGTTCCTGTGATGCCCACACCAACTGAAGAGGAAAACCATGATAATGATCAAGGTACTTCGGATGAAGTTACTGCTGAACTTCGTAGGTCCACAAGGACACGTTCCGCACCAGAGTGGTACGGCAACCCTGTCCTGGGAATCATGTTGTTAGACAACAATGAACCTTCGAACTATGAAGAAGCAATGGCGGGCCCAGATTCCAACAAATGGCTTGAAGCCATGAAATCCAAGATATAATCCATGTATGAAAACAAAGTATGGACTTTGACAGACTTGCCCGATGATCGGCGAGCGATAGAAAACAAATGGATCTTTAAGAAGAAGACGGACGCGGATGGTAATGTTACCATCTATAAAGCTCGACTTGTCGCTAAGGGTTATCGACAGGTTCAAGGGATTGACTACGACAAGACATTCTCTCCCGTAGCGAAGCTAAAGTCCGTCCGAATCATGTTAGCAATTGCCGCATACTATGATTATGAGATATGGCAGATGGACGTCAAAACAGCATTCCTTAACGGGCATCTTAAGGAAGAACTGTATATGATGCAGCCGGAAGGTTTTGTCGATCCTCGGAACGCTAACAAAGTATGCAAGCTCCAGCGATCCATTTATGGACTGGTGCAAGCATCTCGGAGTTGGAACATTCGCTTTGATGAGATGATCAAAGCGTTTGGGTTTATGCAGACTTATGGAGAAGCCTGCGTTTACAAGAAAGTGAGTGGGAGCTCTGTAGCATTTCTCATATTATATGTAGATGACATACTCCTGATGGGAAATAATATAGAATTTCTGGACAGCATTAAGGCCTACTTGAATAAGTGTTTTTCAATGAAGGACCTTGGAGAAGCTGCTTATATATTAGGCATCAAGATCTATAGAGATAGATCGAGACACCTCATAGGTCTTTCACAAAGCACATACCTTGATAAGATTTTGAAGAGATTCAGAATGGATCAGTCCAAGAAGGGGTTCTTGCCTATGTTACAAGGTATGAGACTGAGCTCAGCTCAGTCACCGACCACGGCAAAAGATAAAGAAGAGATGAGTGTCATCCCCTATGCTTCAGCCATAGGATTTATTATGTATGCCATGCTGTGTACCAGACCCGATGTAAACCTTGCCGTAAGTTTGGTAGCAAGATACCAAAGTAATCCCGGCAAGGAACACTGGACAGCGGTCAAAAATATCCTGAAGTACCTGAAAAGGACAAAGGACATGTTTCCCATTTATGGAGGAGACGAAGAGCTCGTCGTAAAGGGTTACGTCGACGCTAGCTTCGACTCAGATCTGGATGACTCTAAGTCACAAACCGGATACGTGTATATGTTGAATGGTGGAGCAGTAAGCTGGTGCAGCTGCAAGCAGAGCGTCGTGGCGGGATCTACGTGTGAAGCGGAGTACATGGCAGCCTCGGAGGCAGCACATGAAGCGATTTGGGTGAAGGAGTTCATCACCGACCTAGGAGTCATACCCAATGCGTCGGGGCCGATCAAACTCTTCTGTGACAACACTGGAGCAATTGCCCTCGCAAAGGAGCCCAGGTTTCACAAGAAGACCAGGCACATCAAGCGTCGTTTCAACTCCATCCGTGAAAATGTTCAAGATGGAGACATAGAGATTTGCAAAGTGCACACGGATCTGAATGTCGCAGATCCACTGACTAAACCTCTCTCGCGTGCAAAACATGATCAACACCAGAACTCTATGGGTGTTCGATTCATCACAATGTAACTAGATTGGTGACTCTAGTGCAAGTGGGAGACTGTTGGAAATATGCCCTAGAGGCAATAATAAAAGTATTATTATATTTCATTGTTCATGATAATTGTCTTTTATTCATGCTATAACTGTATTATCCGGAAATAGTAATACACGTGTGAATACTTAGACCACACTATGTCCCTGGTAAGCCTCTAGTTGACCAGCTCGTTGTGATCAACAGATAGTCATGGTTTCCTGACTATGGACATTGGATGTCGTTGATAACGGGATCACATCATTAGGAGAATGATGTGATGGACAAGACCCAATCCTAAGCATAGCATAAAAGATCGTGTAGTTCGTTTTGCTAGAGCTTTGCAAGTGTCAAGTATCTCTTCCTTCGACCATGAGATCGTGTAACTCCCGGATACCGTAAGAGTGCCTTGGGTGTATCAAACGTCACAACGTAACTGGGTGACTATAAAGGTGCATTACAGGTATCTCCGAAAGTAGCTGTTGGGTTGACACAGATCGAGACTGGGATTTGTCACTCCGTATGACGGAGAGGTATCTCTGGGCCCACTCGGTAATGCATCATCATAATGAGCTCAATGTGACCAAGGTGTTGGACACGGGATCATGCATTACGGTACGAGTAAAGTGACTTGCCGGTAACGAGACTGAACAAGGTATTGGGATACCGACGATCGAGTCTCGGGCAAGTAACGTACCGATTGACAAAAGGAATTGCATACAGGGTTTGATCGAATCCTCGACATAGTGGTTCATCCGATGACAACATCGAGGAGCATGTGGGAGCCATCATGGGTATCCAGATCCCGCTGATGGTTATTGACTGAGAGTGTCTCGGTCATGTCTGCATGTCTCCCGAACCCGTAGGGTCTACACACTTAAGGTTCGGTGACGCTAGGGTTATGAAGATATGTATATGCAGAAACCCGAATGTTGTTCGGAGTCCCGGATGAGATCCCGGACGTCACGAGGAGTTCCGGAATGGTCCGGAGGTAAATAATTATATATAGGAAGTGTTGTTTCGGGCATCGGGACAAGTTTCGGGGTTATCGGTATTGTACCGGGACCACCGGAAGGGTCCCGGGGGTCCACCGGGTGGGGCCACCTGTCCCGGGGGGCCACATGGGCTGTAGGGGGTGCGCCTTGGCCATCATGGGCCAAGGGCACCAGCCCCTATAGGCCCATGCGCCTAGGGTTTCCTCCTAGGAGGAGTCCTAGTGGTGGAAGGCACCCCTAGGTGCCTTGGGGGGGAGGGAAACCTCCCCTAGGCCGCCGCCCCCCCTAGTAGATCTCATCTACTAGGGCCAGCGCCCCCCTGGCACCCCTATATATAGTGGGGGAGAGGAGGGACTTCATACACCAGCCCATGGCGCCTCCATCTCCCCCCGTTACGTCTCTCCCTCGTAGTCTCGGCGAAGCCCTGCTGCTGTGACGCCCTGCATCCACCACCACGCCGTCGTGCTGCTGGATCTTCATCAACCTCTCCTTCCCCCTTGCTGGATCAAGAAGGAGGAGACGTCTCCCGTCCCGTACGTGTGTTGAACGCGGAGGTGCCGTCCGTTCGGCGCTGGTCATCGGTGATTTGAATCACGTCGAGTACGACTACATCATCACCTTGCAAGCTTCCGCACGCGATCTACGAGTGGTATGTAGATGCAAACTCTCTCCCTTGACTCGTTGCTTAGATGAACTCATAGATGGATCTTGGTGAAACCGTAGGAAAAATTTTAATTTTCTGCAACGTTCCCCAACACATTCTGTTCAAGTGCAACTTTCAGTTTGCCCAGAACTCAGCGAAGCAGAACAAGAAGACATTGGGACTAGACTTCCACCCTGGTCCTTCTACTCCAAGGGCTGACGGCACCCGTGATGCAGAACCCAATGTCGTCGGTCCTTTCTACAACCTTGAAGGTCTCATCACCCATATCTTGGTTCAAGGGACAGTCGTGAATGAGCCTGCAGCTGACACTGAATCAGATGAAGCGCCTGCAGCGCCGAAGCCAAAGAAGTTGAAGAAGCCTAAAGCTTCAAAGCCTGCCCCTTCACCAAAAATCTCACGAGCGAAGCCACTGGCAACTGCACCTCCTGAAGACAGTGTGCAGTCTGAAAATTTGTCACGCATCTCCAAGCCCCAGAAGGTCAAGATGCCTCTGACACACACCGGCCAAGAGCTAACTGCTGCTGCCATTCTGCGCAATGACGCCATTGATCTGTCAAGTGATGAAGATCTTGCAGATGACGCTCTTGAGCAACTCATCAAGAGCAAAGAAGAAGCAGAAATCTTCAATGATTTGCCTCTCTTTGATGTAACAATCATCCACAACTTCATTGATGAATGGTTTGACACGCCAAACATCAGCTTCGACGATCTGCAATTACCCGTTGGCCTCAGTGTCGCCTTCCATGGCGCCATTGCTTCAGAGTTAGCCATCGCCCAGCGCATTGTTGAACTGAAGCAGAAGATTGACTTTGAGAAATCTCAGTTCAATAAGCATATGGCCAAGCTCAGCGTGCAAGACGTGAAGAACTTCAAGATTATGCTGCACGAGCTCAAGGAAGCCTTTCTAAAGAAACATGCAGAAGCTCAGGGTTCTCGTGAGCGCATGAAGGTCTTGGCTGATAGGTGTGTGCAAGCCTACAATGAGGCTGAGAAGCGAAAGGCCCTTGGGCGTCCTGGCATCGACCCCAGGATGGCTGCCAAGAAGACGAAGAAGCCCGCTATGGCTGAAACCGAAGCACCAAGGCAGGAAGCAGATCCCCTTGTCTTCCCATCTAGCATGACTGGCCCGAAGCCAAAGGCCAGGTCAACTGCTTCAGAACTGAAGAAGACCAGGACTGCTGAGGCTGAAGCAAGGAAGAGAAAACATCCTGAAGCCTCTGCTACTGCCCCCGCCAAGAAGAAAAGAAAGACCAAGAAGCAACGGGCTGCACCCACAGAGCCCTTGATTGTTGAACCCATTTCCATGGTTCACCCCGACGCCGATCCACAAGAACGTCAACTGACTATCCATGAGCCTGCTTTCATAGAGGCTCATGAAGCTGAAGACTTTCCAGCAGCTGATCCCATCACTGCTGAAGACATTGGTCACCATGACCATGTTGAAGATGATGCAACCCTTCCTCAGCTAGAGCACCAACAAGTATCATCACCTATGCTCACGCACAGCGAACTCATCAGCATTGGTCGTTCATTGACGCCAATTGCACAGGATGCTTCATGGGCGGATCGCCCACAAGATGAAGAAGACTTTGAGGCCCAGCCAATAGCAACTCCGCAGGCGTCACCCGTGTTGTGCAGGCTTCGCAAAGGTCCAAGGCCTCAAGTCTCTGCTGAAGACAATTCAGCTGCATCAACCACTGAAGAAGAAGTCCCACAAGTTGCCACTCCCCTGTCCCACCAAGAAGCGGTTCTCGAGGAGAACGTGGTCGTGACCGACCCTCCTGCTCGTCAAGTGGAGGTTGAACATCTTGAGGCTGCCACCACCAACACCAGTGAAGCCACTGACGCTGTCATGGCTGAAGCTAATGTGGAGCCCTCACCAACAAAAGCACCAGAAGTCAGCGAAGCCACTGATCCCGCCACTTCTGTTGCTGCATCTGCTGCCGGTCCCCAGTTCGACTATCATGTTGAGCACAGGCCTCAGGTGCAGAAGCCAATCCCAAGATTGCCAAGGTTCCCAGGTCCTGCATCAGCACCTGGCTCCTTCAATATCAATGGCTTCAGAGCAGACAACACATTCTTCAATAGCTCCAGGAACCCCTACTCAAGGGAAAGAATATCATCTGATCGGTTCTGGAGTTATCCACAGCGACGCTATTACTCATGCGTTCTTTACAACCAAGGTCGCATCTTCCCACACAAGCTCCTTGACATTGAAGCAATAGCTGGTCTGCCCTGTCTGGAAGAAGCTCTGGATTGCTTCAAAGAGGTTGGACTGCTGCCGTTCATCATTGACCAAGAGCATTGGAATGAAGAGTTGCTGCTCCAATTCTATGCCACACTTCACATCCCGGGTATAGCAGAGATCCGAAGACTTGGGTCATGGAGTGGATGACAGGAAACGTCCATCACGAAGCCAAAGCCTTTGACATCATTGAGCTCACTGTTTTGCCCACTCCTGGCGATCTCTATGAGCATGGCTGTCAGCTTCATAGTGAAGCTATTGAGAGCATCCTTCAGAAGACTGAACCTAATATGAGTCAGATGCTCAGTATGATGAAGCCATTGCCCCAAGATGCTGCTTATCCCACGGAGTTCTTCGTTGAAGACCTTGAGTATCTGCCAAGAACCATTTATCACATCATAAGGCGAACTCTCTGGCTAATCAATGGACATTCTCCCCATGCCAAGCTGGAAGGTGCAATGAAGACTTTGGTCTTCTACATTCTTCATGGAAAATGCTTCAATACATAGGATTTCTTCATTCGCCAACTTGCTGCATCTGGCTCTGATCTGTTTGGTTTGAAGTTCTACGCCCCTTGGATGATGCGGCTGATCAACCTTCACTCCGCTATCTCATATTAGCCCTCTGCCCGCAATCATCGGATCTTTTTGCCTGATGTGAATATGTCTATTGAAGCCATCTATCCTGAGCCTGCCAAGGAACCTCTAAGTCTTCGGAATGCAGAGCATCAAAGTTTTTCTCAGAACGTTAAAGGCGTTGAAGCCGTAACTCGTGTGTATCCTTTGGCTGGCACTACACGTGCACCGCATCCTGCTCTCACTGAAGCCACTGACAGTACAACTGCTCCACGACCCAAGAAGCGCGCTCATGTTCTCAACGACCGAGAGATTCTTGTGGCTCTTCATCAGAAACAGGATAGGCATCATGACTGGCTGAAGCGTCAAATGCAAAGCCTCTTGGTGGATCTTAATCGCATTCGCAATCTTGCCACCAAGAATGCTTTTGTTGCCCATGAAACCTCTCGCCGCACATGGAAAGGGCTGACGCTGATGTGTTCTGAAGATGATCTTCAAGAGGATGGCTTCTCTGAGCGATTCAAGTTTGACTCCACACCTCCTCGAAGGGCAGTGCTGCAACAAACTCCATCCCTTGAAGACTCTGAGTTCTCTTCCTCTGCTACAACTGTGAATTCCAGAGTGATCGAGGATGAAGACGATGCTACTTCACCGCCACCTCCTTCAGCATGCTTCGACTCTGCTCCAAGCTCTTATGCACCGCCAAAACCACCAACGACCCTGCTGCTTCACCTACTCTTCATGGGAACGAGATGCTCTATGTCTTCAAACCTTTTTGGTCCTTACTGACAAAGGGGGGAGAAGCATATGAGTTTGATAGTCTTCAAGCGGGTCCATATGGGCGGGCGCTTTATATTTTGCTTCGTGCTTACAACTCTCATTTTGCTACATTTGGTTCTTTGAGTTGTAACACTTAAACTTGATGGTCATCTGCTACTTATTTGCCACCTTGTGTTGCGATGATAAATTCCGCATGTGCGACGATAAATTCCGCACTTAGATCATTCTGCAGACGTCCATTTTCCATTATGCATGTCATTATCTTCACATACTTTCTCATGCATAGTGGATTGTCAGCATAAGTTGAAGTGGATCTCCACAAGTACAACCTGCCATGTGCATTTGCATTCCAAGAGCAAATTACTTATATGCACATCTTCAGGGGGAGCCCTTGCAACTTATGAAGACAATTCCTTATCCTTTACAATTTCACAGACTATATTCCCCGTTGAAAACTTCAACTAGTTTGTCATCAATCACCAAAAAGGGGGAGATTGTAAGTGCATCTAGTGCCACCCCTAGTTGGTTTTGGAGTATTGACGACAAACCTAGTTGAGGGACTAATGTGTTTGTGAGAATTGCAGGATAACACAGGTAGAAGTCCCTCATTGATTCGGTTTTCCTACCAGAGATGACCCCTAAAAATGTATGAAGACATTGAAGTCAAAGGTGGTATATGAAGATATTCACATTGAAGACTATGACAAGAGAAGACAGCGCATGAAGCCTATGGAGCTCGAAGACTTAGATCTTTCGTAGTCCTTTTTCTTCCCCTTTGTTGAGTCATAGGAACCACCGTACTGTTAAGTGGGGTCCAAGAGAACCAGTCAGAATGACTGAAGTGATGCTTAAATAAAACCTATGTCTTCGAGTGAAGACTTTGAGAGCGAATCTTGTCCAGAGTCGGACAAGTCAGCTTTTCTTGTAGCCCAAGTCAAGTTGCCGTGTGAGTTTGAAATCTGACCATTGGAACACGTGTCAGTTCCTTAGTGACCAAGGGTCATTTCGGACAAATCAGGTCGGGTTGCCAAGTGGCTATAAATAGCCCACCCCCTACAACCATAAACGGTTGGCTGCTCAGATTCAGAGTACGGCTTTTGTTGTTTGAGAGAAACCCACCTTGAAGCCTTTGAGAGAGAATTCCTTGCAAGGATAAAGCCCTAACCACCCAGAGCCAAAGAGAATTAGGCATCACTTAAGTCTTCTAGTCTGTGTGATCTGAAGACTTATTAGACTTGAGGACTGTGCATCCTCCAGCCGGTTAGGCGTCGCCTTCTGAGCATCCAAGAGACATTGTGGATTGCCAGTGAACGAAGTCTGTGAAGGTTTGGGAGTCTACCTTGAAGACTTACTAGAGTGATTGGGCGAGGTCTGTGTGACCTTAGCTCAAGGGGAATACGGTGAGGACTGGGTGTCCTGAGCTGCGTGTTCAGGACTGGGTGTCCGAGACTGTGTGTCCTAAGGTTTAAATACCTAGCCGCCCTAACCAGACGTACAGTTGTCACAGCAACTGGAACTGGTCCAACAAATCATTGTCTTCAACGAGTCACTGGTTTCATCTTCCCTTCCCTTTACTTACTGTTACTCCTTGTGAAGTCATTGTATGATTGCACTATCTTTTATCTTCACTGAGTGACTGTGTTTTCTATTTGGCTTCATAATATCTTCCACGTTTTGAATACTTTCATAAAAATCGCCTATTCACCCCCCCACTCTAGTCGATATAACGCACTTTCAAGGTCCCATATAATCAAAGCCCCAAACATCAAATGGTTCAATAACAAGTGAATAATTCATAGGCATTTCTTGACGTCTACTAATATTACCAATTCTTTGACATTCATCACAAGACAAGACAAACTTACGGGCATCCTTGAAGAGAGTAGGCCAATAAAAACCGGATTGCAATACCTTGTGTGCAGTTCTACCTCCAGCATGGTGTCCTCCATAAGCTTTGGAGTGACACGTGCGTAGGATCTGTTCATGTTCATGCTCAGGTACACAACGTCTAATAACACCATCTACTCCTTTATAAAGATGTGGGTCATCCCAAAAGTAATGTCTCAAATCATAGAAGAACTTTTTCTTGTGCTGGTATGTAAAGTTAGGTGGTATAAATTTAGCAACGATGTAATTAGCATAATCAGCATACCATGGAGCAGTATGAGAAGCATTTATGACATTTAATTGTTCATTAGGAAAGATATCATCAATAGGTAGTGGGTCATCCAGAACATTCTCTAGCCTAGACAAGTTGTCTGCTACGGGGTTCTCAGCTCCCTTTCTATCAACAATATGCAAATCAAATTCTTGTAGGAGGAGAACCCACCTAATAAGTCTAGGTTTAGCATCTTTCTTTTCCATAAGATATTTAATAGCAGCATGATCAGTGTGAATAGTTACTTTAGAATCAACAATATAAGGTATGAACTTATCACAAGCAAATACATCTGCTATGAATTCTTTTTCAGTAGTAGCATAATTTCTCTGAGCATTGTCTAGAGTTTACTAGCATATTGAATAACATTTAATTTCTTATCAACTCTTTGCCCTAGAACAGCACCTACAGCATAATCACTAGCATCACACATAATTTCAAAGGGTAAATTCCAATCAGGTGGCTGAACAATAGGTGCAGAGATCAATGCTTCCTTAAGTATTTCAAATGCTTCTACACAATCATCATCAAAGACAAATGGTATATCTTCTTGTAATAAATTAGTCAGAGGCCGAGAAATTTTTGAGAAGTCCTTAATGAACCTCCTATATAAACCGGCATGACCAAGGAAACTTCTTATACCTTTGATGTCCTTGGGACATGGCATCTTTTCAATAGCATCAACCTTGGCTTTATCAACTTCAATGCCTCTTTCAAAAACTTCATGCCCCAAGACAATGCCTTCATTAGCCATAAAGTGGCACTTTCCCAATTCAAGACTAGATTAGTTTCTTCACATCTCTGCAAAACTCGATCAAGGTTGCTTAAGCAATCATCAAAAGAGGATCCATAGACGGAGAAATCGTCCATGAAAACCTCACAAATCTTTTCACAAAAGTCAGAGAATATAGCCATCATGTATCTTTGAAAGGTAGCAGGTGCATTACATAGACCAAAAGGCATACGTCTATAAGCAAAAGTACCAAAAGGGCAAGTAAAAGTAGTCTTTGATAGATCATTGGCTGATATAGGTATTTGAGACAAACCAGAATAACCATCTAGAAAGCAAAAATGTGTATGTTTGGATAATCTTTCTAGCATTTGATCGATAAAAAGTAAGGGGTAATGATCTTTTTAGTAGCTTTATTTAATTTGCAAAAATCAATTACCATCCTATAACCTGTAATAATTCTTTGCGGAATCAACTCATCTTTATCATTAGGAACGACAGTAATACCTCCCTTCTTAGGGACACAATGGACAGGACTTACCCACTGACTATCAGCAACGGGATAAATTATACCTGCCTCAAGAAGCTTTAGTATTTCCTTTCTTACCACTTCCTTCATCTTAGGATTCAGCCGTCGTTGATGATCACGAACTGGTTTGGCATCTTCCTCCAACTTTATTTTCTGTTGACACAGAGTGGGACTAATGCCCTTAAGATCATCAAGAGTATATCCAATAGCAGCATGGTGCTTCTTCAGAGTTTTCAGTAATCTCTCTTCTTCATGCTCTGAAAGGTTAGCACTAATAATAACAGGATATATCTTCTTTTCATCAAGATAAGCATATTTAAGAGTATCAGGTAACGGTTTAAGCTCAAACACGAGATCACCCTTGGGTGGAGGAGGATCCCCTAGGATTTCAACATGCAAATTGTGTTTCAAGATGGGTTCCTGTTTAAAGAATACTTCATCTATTTCCCTTCTTTCATTCATAAACATATCATTTTCATGGTCTAGCAAATATTGTTCTAAAGGATCACTAGGAGGTACGGAAATAGAAGCAAGACCAATAATTTCATCTTTACTAGGCAATTCCTCTTCACGGTGTTGTCTACTAAATTTAGAGAAATTAAATTCATGAGACATATCATCTAAACCAATGGTAACAACATCCTTTTTGCAATCTATCTTAGCATTAACTATGTTCAAGAAGGGTCTACCAAATATAATGGGACAAAAGCTATCTCATGGGGAACCAAGAACAAGAAAATCATCAGGATATTTAGTTTTCCCACACAAGACTTCAACATCTCTAACAATTCCAATTGGTGAAATAGTATCTCTATTGGCAAGTTTAATTGTGACATCAATTTCTTCTGTCTCAGTAGGTGCAATATCATGCATAATTTCTTTATATAAGTCATGAGGTATAGCACTAACACTGGCGCCCATATCACATAAGCCAAGATAACAATGATCTCCTATTTTAACAGAAATAACAGGCGTGCCTACCACAGGTCTAGGTTTATCTTTAGCACAAGGTTTAGCAATTCTAGCAGTTTCATAACATAAATAAACAACATGCCCATCAATATTATCAGACAAGATATCTTTAACAATAGCAATATTAGGTTCAACTTTAACTTGCTCAGGAGGTGCATAAGTTCTAATATTGCTTTTACGAACCATAGTTGAAGCTTTAGCATGATCTTTTATCCTAACAGGGAAAGGTGGTTTCTCAACATAAGAAGTAGGAACAATAGGATCAATATAACTGATAGTCTTTTCTTCAACTTTAATAGGTGCAGCTACTTTTACTTCTATGCGAGGATGATATTTAAACCACTTCTCCCTAGGGAGATCAACATGAGTAACAAAAGATTCACATAAAGAAGATACTATCTCAGAGTCAAGTCCATATTTAGTGCTAAATTTACGGAAAACATCGGTATCCATAAAAGATTTAACACAATCATACTTAGGTGTCATACCTGACTCCTTACCTTCTTCGAGGTCCCAATCTTTAGAGTTGCGTTTAATTATTTCCAACAAATACCATTTGAATTCAATAGTCTTCATCATAAAAGAGCCAGCACAAGAAGTATCGAGCATGGTGCGATTGTTATCAGAAAGCCGAGCATAAAAATTTTGAATAATCATTTCTCTTGAGAGCTCATGATTGGGGCATGAATATAACATTGATTTAAGCCTCCCCCAAGCTTGAGTGATGCTTTCTCCTTCGTGAGGCCAGAAATTATATATATAATTGCGATCATGATGAACAAGATGCATAGGATAAAACTTCTGATGAAATTCCAATTGCAATCGTTTGTAGTTCCATGATCCCATATCATCACATAGCCTGTACCATGTCAATGCATCTCCCTTCAAAGATAAAGGGAAGACCTTCTTCTTAATAACATCTCTAGGTACACCTGCAAGCTTAAATAATCCACAAACTTCATCCACATATATTGGGTCCTCATCAGGATGTAATGTTCCATCTCCTGGAAAAGGTTTACCTAGCAGTTTTTCTATCATACCCGAAGGAATTTCAAAGCAGACATTTTCATTTTCAGTAGTTTGATTTTCAGTAGGTGCAGTAGGTTGAGGAGCAACTCTTTGCTCTACTGGTCGGGGTGAAGATACCCCGAACAAGCCACTCAGAGGATTACTTTCCATAGTAACAAGTGACAGTAAATTTCAGCACACTATATAAATTTTTCCTTACCAAATTCCACCTACCAAAGGCGCTTCACTCCCCGGCAACGGCGGGAGAAAAGAGTCTGGATGACCCACAAGTATAGGGGATCTATCGTAGTCCTTTCGATAAGTAAGAGTGTCGAACCCAACGAGGAGCAGACGAAATGATAAGCGGTTTTCAGCAAGGTATTCTCTGCAAGCACTGAAATAATAGGTAACAGATAGTTTTGTGATAAGATAATTGGTAACAAGCAACAAGTAACAAAAGTAAATAAAGTGCAGCAAGGTGGCCCAATCCTTTTTATAGCAAAGGACAAGCCTGGAAAAACTCTTATATGATGTAAAGCGCTCCCGAGGACACATGGGAATATCGTCAAGCTAGGTTTCATCACATTCATATGATTCGTGTTCGATACTTTGATAATTTGGTATGTGGGTGGACCGGTGCTTGGGTACTGCCCTTACTTGGACAAGTATCCCACTTATGATTAACCTCTATTGCAAGCATCCGCAACTACAACAAAAGTATTAAGGTAAACCTAACCATAGCATGAAACATATGGATCCAAATCAGCCCCTTACAAAGCAACGTATAAACTAGGGTTTAAGCTTCTGTCACTCTAGCAACCCATCATCTACTTATTAATTCCCAATGCCTTCCTCTAGGCCCAAATAATGGTGAAGTGTCATGTAGTTGATGTTCACATAACACCACTAGAGGAGAGACAACATACATCTCATCAAAATATTGAACGGATACCAAATTCACATGACTACTAATAGCAAGACTTCTCCCATGTCCTCAGGAACAAACGTAACTACTCACAAAGCATATTCATGTTCATAATCAAAGGGGTATTAATATGCATAAAGGATCTGAACATATGATATTCCACCAAATAAACCAACTAGCATCAACTACAAGGAGTAATTAACACTACTAGCAACCCACAGGTACCAATCCCGGGCTTAGAGACAAGAATTGGATACAAGAGATGAACTAGGGTTTTGAGAGGAGATGGTGCTGGTGAAGATGTTGATGGAGATTGCCCTCTCCCGATGAGAGGAGCGTTGGTGATGACAATGACGATGATTTCCTCCTCCCGGAGGGAAGTTTCCCCGGCAGAACAGCTCCGCCAGAGCCCTAGATTGGTTCCACCAAGGTTCCGCCTCGTGGCGGCGGAGTCTCGTCTGGGAAGATGGCTTATGATTTTTTTTCCTCATCAAAAGACTCCATATAGCAGAAGATGGCCATCGGAGGGCCACCAGGGGGCCCACGAGGTAGGGGCGCCCAGGGGGGTAGGGCGCGCCCCCCACCCTCGTGGGCAAGGTGTGCCCCCCCGGTGAACTTCTTGCGCTCAATATTTATTATATATTCGAAAATTGACTTCCGTGAAGTTTCAGTACTTTTGGAGCTGTGCAGAATAGGTCTCTAATATTTGCTCCTTTTCTAGCCCAGAATCCCAGCTGCCGGCATTCTCCCTCTTTATGTAAACCTTGTAAAATAAGAGAGAATAGGAATAAGTATTGTAACATAATGTGTAATAACAGCCCATAATGCAATAAATATCGATATAAAAGCATGATGCAAAATGGACGTATCAAGCATGCACGTATGGTAAACGTTATGTAACAAATTTGAAACATGAGATGTTCTTTGATTGTCTTCCTTATGAGTGGTGGTCCGGGACAAGCGATGGTCTTTTCCTACCAATCTATCCCCCTAGGAGCATGCGCGTAGTGCTTGGTTTTTGATGACTTTTAGATTTTTGCAATAAGTATGTGAGTTCTTTATGACTAATGTTGAGTCCATGGATTATACGCACTCTCACCTTTCCATCATTGCTAGCCTCTTCGGTACCGTGCATTGCCCTTTCTCACATTGAGAGTTGGTGCAAACTTCGCCGGTGCATCCAAACCCCATGATATGATACGCTCTTTCACACATAAACCTCCTTATATCTTCCTCAAAACAGCCAGCATACCTACATATTATGGCATTTCTATAGCCATTCCGAGATATATTGCCATGCAACTTTCCACCATTCCATTTATCATGACATGTTCATCGTTGTCATATTGCTTTGCATGATCATGTAGTTGACATAGTATTTATGGCAAAGCCACCATTCATAATCCTTTCATACATGTCACACTTGGTTCATTGCATATCTCGGTACACCGCCGGAGGCATTCATATAGAGTCATACTTTGTTCTAGTATCGAGTTGTAATCATTGAGTTGTAAATAAATAGAAGTGTGATGATCATCATTTTCTACAGCATTGTCCCAAGTGAGGAAAAATAAAAAATAAAAAAAGGAGAAAGGCCATAAAAAAGAGAAGGCCCAAAAAATGAGAGAAAAAGAGAGAAGGGACAATGTGATACGGTCATGGTTCAAGCTAAAGATGTCAAAGAAGCGAACGCCAATTTAATTTCCAAGTCAGGTTATTTTGTTGCAAAACGTGTCATGGGCGCGATGCAGATGAAGGCGGGCATCAGTAACATTATTGCCGAGAAGACTGGTGTTCATTTGCCTAATTTGCGACGATGTAGAGATGGAAAACTGCGCATGGTATGTGGACCTGGTTTTGTGAGCGTGGCAAATCAAGGAGACAACTTGAAACATAATCATATATACCCAAGTGTGATGCGTGTACATGAATTATGTGACCGTAGAGCTGGAGGTGAACTACATAAAATCTCACCAGAAATATCTGCCACTTATCATGGAAATAACCGAACAATCTGGCAGAATCCAGCGCCCATCAAGGTGGTTCCTACCTTCCGTACACCTCCAGAATATATCAAAATCGGCAGCTTCCATTTAAAATTGCATGCGTACAAGAGAGGATCTGTCAAGGGATAAATTCTTTTTTTTTATATTTAATAGATTATCTTTATCTTTTTAGGTAGTTGAACGTGAGCTTTTAAATTACTTTCCTAGTTCTTTGTACTAATCGTACTAGTAGTACGTACATAGGAGTCCAGGTCGTTTGACCATTAGGTCATGTACGTGCACGTGAGGATCGGCCATATAAAAGGCCTTGCGTCCATGTAACTAGGGCAGTTTTTGTTTATCGGTGAGTTATGAAAAAAGTCAGAAAACGTCCATGTTTCGGACGACCCAATTGTGAGTATTTTCTGTGATTTGTTTCATCGAGAAAATCCACTAGCGACGGAGGGTTGATCATCATATCGGCGCCTACGTGCTGATCCGAGGGGATCGTTATTTTTGTTCGTGTATTTTCGTACACGGGTGAATCTTATTATTGGAGGTTGAGGGACCAGGTGGAAGAACAGTTGAACAAGCATCGCCGTGAAAGATCGGGCCATCTACACGCGCGAATTAGCATCTCGCTAGTCCGTGCTTCATCAAGTGGTATTCAGAGCAAAGGTTAGTCACGGCGATTCAGTTTGTAATATCATCTGCGGAGTCAAGCATCAACATGTTGAGCAGGAACATATTGATGGAGGAGGAAGGCATTGGCGAGGTCACTCTTTTTCACACTCGTTGCGTCGTGAACGAACGACGTGTCAATCTGACAATCGATGAGAGTACCGCAGTCAATATGGTGAGCATCGAGGTGGTGGAAAAATTGGGGCTGAAGATGGCGCCTCTTGAAAGACCGTACATGCTGAAGTGGTTCAAAGGTGAAATCAAAATTACGCATCAGATTTTGCTAATTTTTGATCTGGGAAAATATTGTTGTGCGGAATTTTTTCATGTTTGTCCTGTGTCCATGGTGTCGTGCCATCTACTACTTGGGCACCCATGGTGCAAGCGTGTTGGGGCTGTTCGGGATGTCAAGAAAAATAGTTATTCTTTATCACGGAAGGGCAAACAATTTTGTTTTATTCCCATGCCAACAGATGTGTTCGCTGCTGATTGGAAAGATCGTTTGCGAGAAAGAAGAGAAGAGGTAGAAGAAATAAAAGAAGTTGATGCACCGATGAAGGGGCTAAATCTTTTGGTGGAGAAGGTGAAAGATGATTGTGGTGCAAAGGGACAGCGGTGGAGTGTTTTTAAAACACAGTGCAAGATCAAGGACCGTGCATGCAAGATGATAATTGACGGTGGCAGTTTTACCAACGCCATTAGCAAAGATCTTGTGCAAGAATTGGGTTTGTCTATGTGGCGGCATCCTCAGCCGCACCATGTGAAGTGGCTATACAACTCTGGAAAACTAAAGATTACACATAAAGTACGTGTGACATTTACTGTTGGAAATTACATTGACAAGGTGGATTGTGACGTTGTGCCTATGGATGCGTGTCATTTGCTATTAGGAAGACCTTGGCAATTCGATCATGATGCAGTACATGCTGGAAGATCGAACACATACACATTTATGCATGATGGGAGGAAATACGTGCTAAAGCCGATGCCGAATAGTGCAATCGCCAGAGATAAGCCAGTTTTGGAAAGAACGCTTGGACAGAAATTGGATTCGAAACCGAGGACGGTTTCTCTTCAAGGGAGAGAGGATGATACGGTCATGGTTCAAGCTAAAGATGTCAAAGAAGCGAACGCCAATTTAATTTCCAAGTCAGGTTATTTTGTTGCAAAACGTGTCATGGGCGCGATGCAGATGAAGGCGGGCATCAGTAACATTATTGCCGAGAAGACTGGTGTTCATTTGCCTAATTTGCGACGATGTAGAGATGGAAAAATGCGCATGGTATGTGGACCTGGTTTTGTGAGCGTGGCAAATCAAGGAGACAACTTGAAACATAATCATATATACCCAAGTGTGATGCGTGTACATGAATTATGTGACCGTAGAGCTGGAGGTGAACTACATAAAATCTCACCAGAAATATCTGCCACTTATCATGGAAATAACCGAACAATCTGGCAGAATCCAGCGCCCATCAAGGTGGTTCCTACCTTCCGTACACCTCCAAAATATATCAAAATCGGCAGCTTCCATTTAAAACTGCATGCGTACAAGAGAGGATCTGTCAAGGGATAAATTCTTTTTTTTTATATTTAATAGATTATCTTTATCTTTTTAGGTAGTTGAACGTGAGCTTTTAAATTACTTTCCTAGTTCTTTGTACTAATCGTACTAGTAGTACGTACATAGGAGTCCAGGTCGTTTGACCATTAGGTCATGTACGTGCACGTGAGGATCGGCCATATAAAAGGCCTTGCGTCCATGTAACTAGGGCAGTTTTTGTTTATCGGTGAGTTATGAAAAAAGTCAGAAAATGTCCATGTTTCGGACGACCCAATTGTGAGTATTTTCTGTGATTTGTTTCATCGAGAAAATCCACTAGCGACGGAGGGTTGATCATCATATCGGCGCCTACGTGCTGATCCGAGGGGATCGTTATTTTTGTTCGTGTATTTTCGTACACGGGTGAATCTTATTATTGGAGGTTGAGGGACCAGGTGGAAGAACAGTTGAACAAGCATCGCCGTGAAAGATCGGGCCATCTACACGCGCGAATTAGCATCTTGCTAGTCCGTGCTTCATCACAATGTTACTATACTTTTTACCACACTTGTGGTTCAAAGTAGCACCATAATCTTCATGATAGAGAGTCTTTTGTTTTGTCACTCTCCTATACTAGTGGGAACTTTTCATTATAGAACTTGGCTTGTATATTCCAACAATGGGCTTCCTCAAATGCCCTAGGTCTTCATGAGCAACCAAGTTGGATGCACACCCACTTAGTTTCTTTTGTTGAGCTTTCATATATTTATAGCTCTAGTGCATCCGTTGCATGGCAATCCCTACTCCTTGCATTAACATCAATTGATGGGCATCTCCATAGCTCATTGATTAGACTCGTTGATGTGAGACTTTCTCCCTTTTTGTCTTCTCCACATAACCCCCATCATTATATTCTATTCCACCCATAGTGTTATATCCATGGCTCACGCTCATGTATTGCGTGAAGGTTGAAAAGGTTTGAGATTACTAAAGTATGAAACAATTGCTTGGCTTGTCATCGGGGTTGTGCATGATGAGGGCATTCTTGTGTGACGAAAATGAAGCACGACTAAACTATATGATTTTGTTGGGATGAACTTTCTTTGGCCATGTTATTTTGAGAGGACATAATTGCTTAGTTAGTATGCTTGAAGTATTATTATTTTTATGTCAATATTGAGCTTTTATCTTGAATCTTTCGGATCTGAATATTCATACCACAATTAAGAAGAATTACATTGAAATTATGCCAAGTAGCATTCCACATCAAAAATTCTGTTTTTATCATTTACCAACTCGAGGACGAGCAGGAATTAAGTTTGGGGATGCTTGATACGTCTCCAACATATCTAAAAAATTTGATTGTTCCATGCTATATTATATTCTGTTTTGGACAATATTGGGCTTTATTATACACTTTTATATTACTTTTGGGACTAACCTATTAACCGGAGGCCCAGCCTAGAATTATTGTTTTTGTCTATTTCAGAGTTTCGCAGAAAAAGAATATCAATCACAATGATACCTTCGGGAACGTGACTTTCGGAACGAACGTGATCCAGAGGACTTGGACCCTACATCAAGACATCAACAAGGAGGCCACGAGGTAGGGGGCGCGCCTACCCCCTGGGCCCGCCCTCCACCCTCATGGGCCCCCTGTTGCTCCACCGACGTACTCCTTCCTCCTATATATACCTATGTACCCCCACACTATCAGATATGGAGCCAAAACCCTAATTCCACTGCCGTAACTTTCTGTATCCACGAGATCCCATCTTGGGGCCTGTTCCGGAGCTCCGCTGGAGGAGGCATCGATCACGGAGGGCTTCTACATCCACACCATAGCCACTCCGATGAAGTGTGAGTAGTTTACCTCAGACCTTCGAGTCCATAGTTATTAGCTAGATGGCTTATTCTCTCTTTTTGGATCTCAATACAAAGTTCTCCCCCTCTCTTGTGGAGATCTATTCGATGTAATCTTCTTTTGTGGTGTGTTTGTTGAGACCGATGAATTGTGGGTTTATGATCAAGTTTATCTATGAATAATATTTGAATCTTCTCTGAATTCTTTTATGTATGATTGGTTATCTTTGCAAGTCTCTTTGAATTATCAGTTTGGTTTGGCCTACTAGATTGATTTGTATTGGAATGGGAGAAGTGTTTAGCTTTGGGTTCAATCTTGTGGTGTCCTTTTCCCAGTGACAGTAGGGGCAGCAAGGCACATATTGTATTGTTGCCATCGAGGATAACAAGGTTTGGTTTATATCATATTGCATGAGTTTATCCCTCTACATCATGTCATCTTTCTTAAAGCGTTACTCTATTCTTATGAACTTAATACTCTAGATGCATGCTGGACAGCGGTCGATGTGTGGAGTAATAGTAGTAGATGCAGGCAGGAGTCAGTCTACTTGTCTCGGACGTGATGCCTATATACATGATCATACCTAGATATTCTCATAAATATGCTCAATTCTGTCAATTGCTCAACAGTAATTTGTTTACCCACCGTGAATACTTATGCTCTTGAGAGAAGCCACTAGTGAAATCTATGGCCCCAAGGTCTATCTTCCATCATATTAATCTTCCAATACTTAGTTATATTTATTGCCTTTTATTTTACTTTGCATCTTTATCATAAAAATACCAAAAATATTATCTTATCATATCTATCAGATCTCACTCTTGTAAGTGACTGTGTTGGGATTGACAACCCCTTATCGCGTTGGTTGCGAGGATTTATTTGTTTGTGTAGGTGTGAGGGACTTGTGCGTGGCCTCCTACTGGATTGATACCTTGGTTCTCAAAAACTGAGGGAAATACTTACGCTACTTTGTTGCATCACCCTTTGATACGTCTCCGTCGTATCTACTTTTCCAAACACTTTTGCCCTTGTTTTGGACTCTAAATTGTATGATTTAAATGGAACTAACCCGGACTGACGCTGTTTTCAGCAGAATTACCATGGTGTTGTTTTATGTGCAGAAAACAAATATTCTCGGAATGCCCTGAAACTCCACGGAACATCTTAGAAAAAACAATAAAAAATCCTCACCAAAGATGAAGACCGAGGGGCCCACACCCTTCTCACGAGGGTGGGGGGCACCCCCCCTTAGGGCGCGCCCCCTACCTCGTGGGCCCCCTGTTGCGTCTCCGACTCCAACTCCACCTCCATATATTGAGTTTCGATGAGAAAAAAATCAGAGAAAAGAAATCATCGCGTTTTATGATACAGAGCCTCCGCCAAGCCCTAAAACCTCTCGGGAGGGCTGATCTGGAGTCCGTTCGGGGCTCCGGAGAGGGGGATTCGTCGCCGTCGTCATCATCAACCATCCTCCATCACCAATTTCATGATGCTCACCGCCATGCGTGAGTAATTGCATCGTAGGCTTGCTGGACGGTGATGGGTTGGATGAGATTTATCATGTAATCGAGTTAGTTTTGTTAGGGTTTGATCCCTAGTATCCATTATGTTCTGAGATTGATGTTGCTATGACTTTGCTATGCTTAATGCTTTTCACTAGGGCCCGAGTGCCATGATTTCAGATCTGAACCTATTATGTTTTCATGAATATATGTGAGTTCTTGATCCTATCTTGCAAGTCTATAGTCACCTACTATGTGTTATGATCCGGCAACCCCGAAGTGACAATAATCGGGACCACTCCCGGTGATGACCATAGTTTGAGGAGTTCATGTATTCACTATGTGCTAATGCTTTGTTCCGGTTCTCTATTAAAAGGAGGAATTAATATCCCTTAGTTTCCAATAGGACCCCGCTACCATGGGAGGGTAGGACAAAAGATGGCATGCAAGTTCTTTTCCATAAGCACGTATGACTATATACAGAATACATGCCTACATTACATTGACGAATTGGAGCTAGTTCTAAGTCACCCTATGTTATGACTGTTACATGATGAACCGCACCGGCATAATTATCCATCACTGATCCGGTGCCTACGTGTTTTCCATATACTGGTTCTCGCTTATTTACTTTCCCGCTGCTACTGTTACAATCACTACAAAATACCAAAAACATTACTTTTGTTGTGTTTACTTTTGTTGCCGCTACCACCACTATCATATTACTTTGCTACTAAACACTTTTCTGCAGATACTAAGTTTCCAGGTGTGGTTGAATTGACAACTCAGCTACTAATACTTGAGAATATTCTTTGGCTACCCTTGTGTTGAATCAATAAATTTGGGTTGAATACTCTACCCTCGAAAGCTGTTGCAATCCCCTATACTTGTGGGTTATCAAGACCAATTTCTAGCGCCATTGCCGGGTAACATAGCTTTATTCTTTGAGTCACTTGGGATTTATATCTGCTGGACACTATGAAGAACTTGAGAGATCCAAAAACCAAGATCTATCCCTCAACTACGAGGGAAGGTAAGGAACTACCATCTAGCTCTGCACTTGATTCACCTTCTGTTATGAGTAAGTTTGCGACACCTACATCTGCTTCTGCTATTCGTTCTGATATGTCGCATGTTATTGATGATGCCACTTTTGCTATGCATGATACTTATGATGAAACTGCTTCTATGCCTGATACTACTGTGCCCCTTAGTGAATTTCTTGATGAACAAATTGCTAGGGCTAGAGAAAAAGAAATTATTAAATCTGAATATGATGATGATAGTGATGATGAAAATATGCCTGTTATTCCTGAGGGTTATCTTTTTCATATGGAATCTTCTGCCGCTATTTTTGCTTGCAAAGATACATATGAGCTTAAGAGGTTATTAATTAAATGGAACAAAGAATCACTTAGAGATAGAATGAAACCCGACCCTGCTTTTGCTACTTCACCTATATGTGTTCCTGATAAAGATTATGAATTCTCCGTTGATCCTCATATAATTACTTTGGTTGAATCTGATCCGTTTTATGGCTATGAATTTGAAACTGTTGTGGCACATCTTACTAAGTTAAATGATATAGCTGCCCTATTCACTAATGATGAGAGATCGCGTTACCTCTATATACTCAAAATATTTCCGTTCTCATTAAAGGGTGATGCTAAGATATGGTTTAATTCTCTTGATCCTGGTTGTGTGCGTAGTCCCCAGGATATGATTTAGTACTTCTCTGCTAAATATTTCCCTGCTCATAAGGACCAAGCTGCTTTGAGGGAAATATACAACTTTGTGCAAATTAAAGAAGAGAGTCTCCCACAAGCTTGGGGGAGGCTTCTCAAGTTACTTAATGCTTTGCCTGATCATCCTCTTAAGAGACCTGAAATACTTGATATCTTTTATAATGGACTAACTGTGACGCCCCCGATTTAATCGTACACTAATCATACACGCAAACGTGTACGATTAAGATCAGCGACTCACGGGAAGATATCACAACACAACTCTACAAATAAAATAAGTCATACAAGCATCATATTACAAGCCAGGGGCCCCGAGGGCTCGAATACAAGAGCTCGATCATAGACGAGTCAGCGGAAGCAACAATATCTAATGTCACACCCTAGCTAGTCATGCATTAGAGTGTTGCATCATGTTTACTCTTTCATCAGAAACTTGAAATGGGGATGACAGAACCCCCAGTCCCCTCTGAAACCAATTAGGGTTTACTAAAAACTTTTCAATGAACCTGAAATGCCCTTCTAAAATGCCCATCATTTTTGTCTTGGTTCAGAACCTCTGCCAAAAATTGTGCACATTTTCCTAGGCCATCCTAGGGTTTTTGAATTAAATCATAAATATTTGAATTTGGGCATTTAAAATTATATAAAATATTTAAATGCTCAAATATCTCCAAACTAAAATGTTTCATGTTGGAAATAATTCAACTATGGACCAGGAGTAGTTTGGTGATTTTTGAAGTTGCCTAAGTATTTTATTAAATTCAACAAAGTTGCAGAAGTTTTAAAAAAACAGAAAACAGAAAGAAAATGAAAAGCTTACCTGTCGCCCAGCACCGGCCCACCCGCCGGCCCAGCCCAGCACCGCGCCAGCGAGCTGCTTGCCGGCCAGGCAGGCAGGCAGGTGCTCGACGGCGAGCACCGCATGGGTGCCACGCACCTGCTCGCCGCCTCGCCGCCTCCCTCGCCCGGCTAACGCCGTGATTCGGCCTCCCTCTCTCCCCCGAACCCCCCAGACACCCCTCTCCTCTCCAGCTCCTCTCCCTTGCACGCCCCAGCCATGGCCGACGCCATCGCCGCCACCCCCTCGCCGTAGCCACGCCTTCCGTCCACCCCACGCCGTGCCACCGTGTCCAGGAGCTCCGCCGCCGTCCACTTCATCGAGCTAGCCGAGCCCCGTGTGCTCGTGCGGCCCGAGACCACCGCACCGACCTCGCCCGAGCTCGCCGTCGCCGGAGATCCCCTTCAACGCCGTCGCCGCCTCAGCTCGTCCCCGACCCCGTCGGTGGCCTCTACGGGAGCGCTGTGAGCCTAGCTACTCCTCCGACCCTCTCTCTCTCATCCCCGAGCCGTGTAGCCACCGCACGAGGATCACACGCCCGCACTGCCGCGGATCTCATCGCCGATGTGCTTCCGGCCACACTCCGGCCACAAGATGGTGTCCATCTTACTCACCGAGTTCCGCAGCACCTAGCTAGCCACTTCCCGAGCCTCACCGACCCCGCTAGCACCAAGTTCATCTTCGGCCGAACCCCGGTGGCCGCCAAAGTCGTCGCCGGCGCCAACTCCGGCCACCCCGACCCCAACGGAATCCACCAAGAGCTGCGGCTTGTTCTCAGCTCCACTCCGGTGGTCTCCGCGGCCCATTTGGTGGCCGAAATGGCCAAAACCACTCCCGCCGCCGCGTCGGGCTCGCCGGCGGCTAAACGCCGGTGCAGCCGACCCGGGTTTGACCATGGGTGGGCCCTTGTTGACTCCCGTGAGTCAATGATAGGTGGGGCCCAGCCCTGTTAATTAAACAGGTTTAGTTTTAATTAAACTTTATTTAAAATAATCACCCTGACATGCGGGACCCACTGTCAGGTTTGACCCTGACGTGTTCCGTTGACCTGCTGACGTCACACTGACGTCAGGCTGACGCAATAATGATTTTTTGGAATTATTCTAATACAGGAAATTCCAGAATATAATTTAAATTTCAAAAATTCATAACTTTTATTCTGTAACTCCAAATCAGACAAATTATATATGAAAAATGATCAGAAAAATCCAATCTATCCATCTGTACTATTTTCATGCATGACTAAGCAAGTTAACTTGATGTTTAATGCAGAACAAGGAAAAGCACTTTAAAAGGCCATGTTTGAGTTTGAAATTTGAATCTTTGATTCAAATTGGTTCAAACCCTTCTGGTCTTAGTTGCATTAGCCCAACACACTCATATTGCTATGTTTCATGCATGCATCATATTGTTGCACATTGTTTGGTGATGGTTGTGTATCGGTGTCCTTTGCGACAGGTTCTGCCTCCGAGGAGTATAGTGATTACCCTAACGAAGAACCGTATCAGTGCATCGAACCATCAGGCAAGCAACCAACCATTTGATCATATCGATACAATCCCATGTTCTCTCTCCTGCTCTCTTTTACTGCATTAAGACAACGCGTTTCAAACTGCTGTGTGCTACGGTAGTTGAACCCACTTCCTCTGCATGACCTGTCATTGCCACAGTAACTAGATGAAACCCACTAGCATGTGTAGGAGTTGATTGAGCCATATGTATGTGTTATTCCTACCTTGCTATGCCTGCTATGCTTAGAGTCGTGTCAGGTCTGGTTCATCTGGGTGATGGGCTAGAGTGAAATGATTATGTCGGTAATGAGAGTGGTGTGGTGAACACGATTTGGTAAAGGTATCGATGAGAGGCCATGTAGGAGTACATGGTGGGTTGTTTCATTGAAGCCGACCATAAGCACTGAGATCTGTATGTGTGATTTAAGATACAGCTACTACCATGCATTGGGCCCTGAAATATGACCCCGCTCGACTTCTTATTCACCCTAGCTCTCTGTCCAGGAGTTGCAAGTAGTTTCTGGTGTTTGTAGCCTACTGGAGGCCGTGGACAGCGCTGACCATAGGGGTGGGCTGTGATGCAGTAGGTACGTGGCCGGGTGTACCGAATACCCGTTAGGTATCTCGGGAACCCTGTTCACATCGTTCGGGGCCGTATGGGAAACCTCGGCCGGACTCCCTGCGGATGGAACCTGGATAGGCGATAAACCTGGACTAGAGGCTTAAGTGTTTAGGTAGGTCGTGGTCTACACCCACGTCGGCTTTCGCTTGAAGTCTGCCGAGCACATGTCGTGTGCAGACGCTAAGTGGTGGAAACATGTATGAAGAAGTACACCCCTGCAGGGTTATCATGATCTATTCGAATAGCCGCGTCCGCGGTAAAGGACTACTTGGTTGCCTATACAGTTCATAGACAAGTAAATGGAAACTACTAAAAGCCTCAAGATGAGTGTGAGTGTCGAGGATGGCTCTTCCGTAGGAAGACGGAGGGGAATCCTCGGTAGTGTATTGAAGTGGTGAGTAGTGGACTCGTGTGCGCAAAACCATTTCAAGTTGAAGTATCGTAGGATAGTCTAGCCAAGAGTCAAAGCTGGCTTGCTGCAATAACTCCACCAACCCTTCTTGATAATATGCATGTATGTAGGATCTGATGTAAGTCTTGCTGAGTACCTTTGTACTCATGTTGCTATAATTTACATTTTACAGAAGACGCTGCAACCCCTTCTGATGGGTTCTACGTAGACGTTGACATCAACGAGTAGGCTAAAGGCCCAGGTGGTGATCCTGAGCTGGTGAAGGACCACATAGTATAGCTAGGCTTTCCAAGCCTCTTTTATTTTACTAGTTGTCTGTACTCAGACAAGTTACTTCCGCTGCTGGTTTGTATGACTGTATGACTTGAATGCTGGGTCGTGTGACCCGTACCTATGTGAATATTATGTATGGCTCTCTGAGCCTTAAATAAAGTACTTGTGTCGTAGAGTCATGTTGTGATGCCATGTTGTATTTGCACATATCGAGCATATTGTGTGTATGTTATTGAAATGCTTGGTATGTGTGGGATCTGACTATCTAGTTGTTTATCTTTAGTAGCCTCTCTTACCGGGAAATGTCTCCTAGTGTTACCGCTGAGCCATGGTAGCTTGCTACTGCTCTGGAACACTTAGGCTGGCCGGCATGTGTCCTTCTTCGTTCCTGTGTCTGTCCCTTCGGGGAAATGTCACGCATTGAGTACCGGAGTCCTGTTAGCCCGCTACAGCTCGGTTTACCGGAGTCCTGCTAGCCCAGTGCTACAGCCCGGGCCCACTTGCTGATGACCGACACGTTCGAAGCTGGGTCATGGATGCCTGTCCCTGTAAGTCTGTGCCACTTTGGGTTTACGACTAGTCATGTCAGCCCGGGCTCTTTTATCATATGGATGCTAGCGACACTATCATATACGTGAGCCAAAAGGCGCAAACGGTCCCGGGCAAAGGTAAGGCGACACCCGTGGGGATACCGTGCGTGAGGCTGCAAAGTGATATGGAGTGTTACAGGCTAGATCGATGTGACATCGAGTCGGGGTCCTGACATCTAAGTACAGACATAAGTTAAACAAGTTTGCCTTAAGAAGGTTGGCACAAATTTGGATACAGATCGAAAGAGGCGCAGGCCTCTTGCCTGGGATCCTCCTAGCTACTCCTGGTCGCCGTCTGCGCGCTGCACATAGTAGTAGGCACCTCCCGAGTAGTAGTAGTCGTCGTCGACGGTGGCGTCTGGCTCCTGGACTCCAACGTCTGGTCGCAGCAATCGGGTATAGGAAAGGGGAAAAGGGGAAGAAAAGCAACCGTGAGTACTCATCCAAATTACTCGCAAGCAAGGAGCTACACTACATATGTATGCATTGGTATCAACTGGAATAAGGCTATCATGTGTGGACTGAACTGCAGAATGCCAGAATAAGAGGGGGATACCTTGTCCTTTCGAAGAGTACGCTTCTGGTAACCTCCATCTTGCAGCAGGAGAAGAGAGTAGATGGTAAGTTCACCAAGTAGCATCGCATAGCATAATCCTAACCGATGATCCTCCCCTCGTCGCCCCATGAGAAAGCGACCACCAGTTATATCTGGCACTTACAAGGGTGTGTTTTATTAAGTATCCGGTTCTAGTTGTCATAAGGTCAAGGTACAACTCCGAGTCGTCCTTTTTCCGAGGGACACGGCTATTCGAATAGATCAACTTCCCTGCAGGGGTGCACCACATAACCCAACACACTCGATCCCATTTGGCCGGACACACTTTCCTGGGTCATGCCCGGCCTCGGAAGATCGACACGTCACAGCCCTACCTAGGCACAATAGAGAAGTCAGCACGCCGGTCTAAATCCTATGGCGCAGGGGTCTGGGCCCATCGCCCATTGCACACCTGCATGTTGCGTATGCGGCCGGTGAGCGGACCTAGCAACCTCCATTACAAAGGATGTTGTGTTACGCGGTCCAACCCGGCGCACGTTGCTCAGTCGCTGACGTCACGGCGGCTTTGGCTGGTACCACGACGTCGAGTGCCCATAACTGTCCCCGCGTAGATGGTTAGTGCGTATAGGCCAGTAGCTAGACTCAGATCAAATACTAAGATCTTGTTAAGCGTGTTATTTTTAAATAACCACAGACGCCGACCAGGGCCAGGCCCACCTCTCTCCTAGGTGGTCTCAACCTGCCCCGTCGCTTCGCCACAAAGTAACAGTCGGGGGCCTTCGGGAACTCAGGCCCACCTCTACCGGGATGGAGCCACCTGCCCCTTCAGCCCCCAACATTGGAATCACTCACGGGTACTCAACGAGCCGACCCGACTTTAGTCACCACCTCTATAGCATGTATATATATATATATATATATATATAAGTATATACCCGCGATCACCGCCCGAGTGATCACGGCCTGATAGTATAGCATGGCAGACGGACAAGAATGTAGGGCCACCGATGGTAAACTAGAATCCTATACTAAGCATTAGGATTGCAGGTAAAGGTAACAACAGTAGTAGCAAGGACAGGCTATGCATCAGGATAGGATTAACGGAAAGTAGTAACATGCTACACTACTCTAATAAAAGAAGTAGAGAGAAGAGTAGGCGATATCTGGTGATCAAAGGGGGGGCTTGCCTGGTTGCTCTGGCAAGAGAGAGGGGTCGTCAACTCTGTAGTCGTACTGGGTAGCAGCGGCGTCGGTCTTGGTGTCTAGCGAGAGAAGAGGGGAAGAAACAATAAATATAATGCAAACAAATGCATGACGATGCATGACATGACAAAGCACGATGCTAGGTGTACCCTAACGCGGTACAAGGTGGTACCGATGAAGGGGGGAAACTTCCGGGAAAAATATCCCCAGTGTTTCGCGTTTTCGGACCGGTGAACCAGAGGAGGAAAGTTGCGTGTTTGCTATGCTAGGGATGCGTGGCGGACGAACGGGCTGCGAAACCAGGCTCGTCTCGTCGTTCTGAGCAACTTTCATGTTGAAAATATTTTAATCCGAGTTACGGATTGAAAGATATGATTTTCGAAAGATTTATTAATTTCTGGAATTTAATTAATTATTTAAATTAATTCGAAAATGAATTAATGACATCAGCATGATGTCACGCTGATGTCAGCAGTCAACAGAGTTGACTGGTCAACCTGACCAGTGGGTCCCACTAGTCAGTGACACATTTTAATTAAATAGTTTAATTAAACTAATCAAAATTGATTAGGGGTTGGGCCCCACTGTCATACTAATTAATTAGCTAATTAACAGTAGTTAATTAGGTTATTTAATCATTAGGTTAATTAATCTTAATTGGTTAATTTAATTAGAATTAATTAAGTTAATTAATTAGTTAAATAATTAATTAATTAATATTATTTATTATTTTATTTTTATTTTTATTATTTTATTATTTTTTTATGTTCTGGGGTCGGGCCCCACTTGTCATTGGCCCCAGGGGGCCATAGCGGTTCAGGCGGTAACGGGTGCGGGCGCACTCGAGTGAGCACCCGCCCATAGGGCGGGACGAGGCCAGCGGGGCCGGACGGTCACCGGAGGGGGACGCCGGCGGGAGAGCAACAGGGCGGCGCCGGAGTGGGGCCGCGGGCCGGAGGGGGAGTGGCTTGCCGAGCCAGACGGCCAGGACGAGGCATGGGCGCAACCAGGAGGCGGGGCGTGGCCAGCCAGTGGTGGACAAGGGCGCGCGGGAGCGCGGCCAGGCACGTGCTGGGCGCGACGGGTGGGAACGGCGTCGGCGACAGAGAAGGGAGGAACCGGGGTGATGCAGAATTGCGCAAAGGGGAGCCGGGCACGCGGCGAGCCGGTGCGGCTGTGGCCACGCGAGCGTGCGTTGACCGCTACAACCGTGGGCGGGGCACAGGGCAAGGCGGGCTGGAGGTGCGGACGACGATGGTGGGCGGCGCGGCGCGGGCGACTGCAGGTACTGGGGGCGTGGGGGGAAAGCAGCAGCGGGCGGCCCCGAGCGGCGTGCGCAGCGACGCAGGGACAGGGGCGGGGCGTGGCCCCGAGCGGCGTACGCGGCGATGCAGTGCGAGGCGGGGCGAGGAGAAAGGAGGGGGCCTCACTGGGTATCGTAGGGACTGGGCAACGGGGCTCGAGGGGGAGGTCGGAGATGTGCGCCGGAGGGGAGGCCGGCCGGCGGGGAAGCGCTCCGGGCGGCGGTGGCCATCGACGACGGGCGGTCCGGGCGGCGTCGAGCGGTTCCAAGCGGCGGTGACCTCCTCTCGATCCGGATCCAGATCGGGAGAGAGGAGGGTGAGGAGATATTTTCGGGGGGTTGTGGGGTGTCGGTGGAGTGGGTGGTGGGTGGGGGTGGTGTAGTGGATAAGGAGTGGGGATGGGTGGCCGGCTGGGCCTGGTGGGTTGGCCCAGTTGGGCCACGGCCCAGGGGGGTTTCCCTTTTTTTCTGTTTGCTTTTCCCTTTTGTATTTTCTTTCTTTTATTTATTTTCTTTCTGTTTTATTTCTTTTTAGGGCATTTAGGTATTTTCTAAAAATATGTTTGCTGCACTATAATTACCCTCGTAATATTCGGCATCCACTGAACATTTTTTTTTCAACTTTTAAAAACTTTTGTTGTTTGCCATTTTTTAATTGATTTTTGAATTTGAACTAACGAAAGTTTAGCAACAGTAATCAAAGATGACATGGCATCTTTAGGAGAGCTTTACTGTAGCTTAAATATCCGGGCGTCACAATTCTCCTCCACTACAAGAAATATCGTCCCGAGATTTAGGAGGTAGAAGGAAATAGTGCGGGGTATTCATCATGCAGGCGGTCCTCGCGTTCCCAAGTGGCTTCGTCTTCAGAGTGATTCAACCACTAGACTTTGAGGAACTTGATCGCCTTCTGACGTGTGCGGCGTTCAGCTTGGTCGAGAATGCGGACCGGATGCTCTTGATAGGAGAGGTCCTGTTGCAATTCGAGCACTTCATGATCCACTGCTCGGATTGGATCCTTGAAGCAACGGCGGAGCTGTGACACATGGAACACATCATGAACCTGAGAAAGGTTTGACGGAAGCTCCAGTTGATATGCCACTTTTCCACGCCTTTCGAGAACAGTGAAGGGACCGATATAGCGAGGAGCTAGCTTGCCCTTGTTCCCGAAGCGGTGAGCACCCTTCATTGGTGTAACTCGAAGATAAGCCTTTTCGCCAGGTTGATAGACCATGTCTTTATGATGACGGTCATAATTACTCTTTTGACATGACTGAGCAGTCTTGAGATTCTCGCGAATAATGCGAACTTGTTCTTTAGCCTGTTGGATAATATCTGGACCGAAGAGTGGACGTTCCCCAGTTTCGGACTAGTTCAGAGGGGTTCGACACTTTCGTCCATATAGGACTTCGAAGGGGGACATCTTCAGACTAGCTTGATAGCTATTTTTATAAGAGAACTCGGCATATGGAAGAGATTCCTCCCATTTCTTGCCGAATGAAATTACACAAGCTTGAAGCATGTCTTCGAGAACTTGGTTGACATGCTCAATCTGTCCTTGCGACTGAGGATGAAACGCACTACTGAACGACAGATGAGTCCCCATAGCTTCTTGGAAACTTGCCCAGAATCTTGAAGTGAATAAGCTGCCACGGTCTGAACTGATAACCAGTGGAATACCGTGAAGTGAAACAATTCTGGCCATGTAGAGAGTAGCAAGCTGACTAGCAGTGATTGTCTCTTTGACTGCCAGAAAATGGGCAACTTTGGAAAGCCGGTCAATGACGACAAGAATAGCATCATTACCTTTCTGCGATTTGGGAAATCCAGTGACGAAGTCCATTTCAACATGGTCCCATTTCCATTCAGGAATAGAGATAGGTTGCAGAGTTCCAGCAGGCCTTTGATGCTCTGCTTTGATACGGCGGCAAACGTCACACTCAGCAACATAAAGAGCAATGTCCTGCTTCATATTAGACCACCAGAATCTTTGACAAATATCCTGGTACATCTTTGTACTACCAGGATGGATGGACAGAGGCGTATCATTTGCTTCTTGCATAACCCTTTTAGTCTTATCTAGGTTTTTCTTCGAACGTGGTACCACTAGGCGACCTTTGAAGTACAAGGCGCCATCATCGGCGATAGTGAAGAATGAGGGCTTTCCTTTTGCTAGATGGCGTTTAATCTTATGGACTTTAGAGTCATAACCTTGAATAGTCTTTATACCAGCTACGAGATCTGGTACGACAGCTAGGGTATTTAGAGAACCCTTAGTAACAACAAGAAGATTCATCTTGCGGAACTCCGGGGAAGGGGGAGCGAGTGCTCCAGGAGGAACAATATGAAGGTTCAGCTTTCTAAATTCTTCGACAAGCGAGGGTTGAACTTTGTGAACCTGGAGGTGGTTGCAGTAAGACTTGCGGCTCAAGGCATCAGCCATTACATTATCCTTGTCGGGGGTATAGGATATACCCACATCAAAGTCTACAACATTCTCCATCCATCTCTGCTGATGGAGGTTCAGATCTGGCTGAGTAAACAGATACTTCACACTTTGGTGGTCGGTGAAGATTTTGCAACGATTACCGAGAAGGTAATGTCGCCACTGCTTCAGTGCATGAATGACAGTAGCAAGCTCGAGGTCGTGAACTGGGTAGTTTTCTTCGTGAGGGCGCAGTTGACGAGAGGCATAAGCAATCACTCTGCGCTCTTGCATTAGGACACAGCCTAATCCTTGATGGGAAGCGTCGCAGTAAATGACAAAGTCCTTCTTAGTATCAGGTAGAGCAAGCAGTGGGGCAGAAGTTAACTTGTCTTTGAGCGCCTGGAAACTTTTCTGACACTTGTCTGTCCAGTCGAACTTGACACCCTTATGCAATAGATTAGTCAGAGGTCCGGCAATCTTGGAGAAGTTCTCGACGAATCGACGGCAATAGCTGGCGAGATCGAGAAAACTTTGGACTTGCTTGACATTCTTCGGAGGAGTCCAATCGAGAATAGCCTGAACTCGTTCAGGGTTGACGGTAATACCATCCTTGGAGATGACATGCCCAAGATAGGTTACTTCGGGGAGCTAGAATTCACACTTGGAATACTTAGCATATAGCTGATGCTCTCGAAGCTTTTCCAGCACAAGACGAAGATGTTCAACATGTTCTTCCTTGTTCTTGGAAAATACAAGGATATCGTCCAAATATACCACGACGAACTTGTCGAGGTAATCCATGAATATATAATTCATCAGACGGGAGAAGGTGGCGGGAGCATTCGTTAAGCCGAATGACATGACGGTGTACTCGTATGATCCATACCGAGTCACGAAGGCGGTTTTTGGGATGTCCTCTTGACGAACACGGATCTGGTGGTAACTGTCGTGGAATTGTCATGGCACATGTCCTACGGTGAGGAATTAGTCGTGAGGCCAACTCATCTATGTGGAAGCTTGAGAGGGGTTGAGCGGAATCGAGAGACGCAACACAAGACAGGGATTTAGACAGCTTCGGGCACCGGGAAACATCATCCGGTAACAACCCTACCTGCTGTTCGAGGCTAGGTCTCATTATCATCACGAGGGAGTCGCCGTAAACCGGCTCTCCTCTTTGTGTCTAGCCCTAGCGATCGTTTCTTCTTGCTTGTCCCTCTTTGGGGAGCCCTGCCCCTCCTTATATATGTTGAAGGGGCGGTTTACATGTGGATTCCTATTAGGATAGGACTAGTCTATCTCTAATACAAACCGGATACAAGTCATGGTCTTAACTCCTTGTAAGGTAAATATTCCTCATGCCTTTCCTCTTAAACCGGCCCACCATAGTATGAACCGGCCTTCATGAACCGCCCGTTGGGCCACCGGGTCTTGTCGCTCCTCTGACCCGCCTGCCGGATTACCAATGAATCGTAAACCGCCAGGTCCAAACGGGTCACCAGTGAATCGTCAAGTCTCAGCCGGGTCTCAAGTAAACCGCCAAGTCCGGCCGGGTTATACTTCCGGCCGGTTTACGCCGCGGGGTATATCCCCGACATTAGCCCCCAGTTTAATTTGGATTTATCCATGTTAAACTGATCCTGTAAAATAAATACAAGAACAAATTTGACAGGTTGTGCTCCGGGTTAAGAATTCTTGTAGACCGGCTCCTGATCATCCTTTAGTCCTTGTCATTTCCTCTTTCTAGAAAATCCGGGTCAATAACTAGCTTCATACTCAAATTGCTGACGTTGGTTTCTCATAGAAAAATATTATGAAGAATAATCCACTTGAGTCAGCTTCCAAAGCACCGGTTTAAGAAATATAGGTCTTGAAATACTCATCTGATATTCAGCCGGTTTGAAGATATAAAACTTGCCGATTTAATATTACCAAAATTGCCAGGTTATAAAAACTGATAATTTCGGGTCATGATTGTTTCCAACGCCGGTTCATGATTGTTGCCAACGCCGGTTCATGATTGTTGCAGACACCGGGTCATAATGATTGGTGACGCAGGGTCAATAATTGTTGGTGACGTCGGTTTATAATTGTTGCAGACACCAGGTCAATCTAGTTAGCTCAAAACTGAAATTTAAAAGATATTTCTCCCTTATATCCATATTACCTATAGCCGCAAGTCTTGAACAGAACAAAGTGATGATTTGAGACTTGCTTCCATATAATTACTGCCACTTTGAAGAAATCCATGTTGCTCATCTCAGTCACTAGTAAAAACTGAAGACTCCATATATGTAGCCCCCAAGTGCTGGGTTGTCATGCTTGCAGCAACCTGGGACTTGTAATTGCCTTATACTCATAAAAACTTCAACCAGTGTAGCCCCCAAGGGCCGGTCATTATGCAATAATGAGCAGGGACTTTATAAATATGATCATGTAAACTTGAGAAGTGATGTGCAGCCCCCAAGGGCCGGCTCATTATGATATGATGAGTCGGGTCTTCAATAAGATGAGCAAAAAATGACTTTGCATTAGCCCCCAACTGTTATGGTGCATGCTTGCAGCGACATGAGACTTGCATATTTGATATAATCTTAAGTTGAATAATGTAGCCCCCAAGTGCCGGGTCATAAGCCTGCAGCGACTTGGGACTATTCCTTCAATTGTAAAATAAATCATATCCTTTGATAATATAATAGCCATTGCGCTAAAGCGACTTTGAAAACCTTAATCATAATACTGGTTATTGATAACCATAATAAAATCCAGCCATGTTGGCTATTTGAAGATTTGAATAATATAATCCAATGATTTTTGAGCGCATGATTCCAATGACGCAATCCAAATATATACTGGCGACTTATAGTCAAAAGCCAGGCCGGTTTAACAAACACCAGATAATTTCTCATCATATACTGGCGACTTATTGTCTTAAAGCTAGGCCGGTTTAATAAACACTGGATAATTTATCATCATACTGGCGACTTATAGTCAAAAGCCAGCCCGGTTTAACAAACACCGGAATTTATCATCATACTTTATTCAACCTATTTCTGCATACAACAAGTTAAAGTGTCCTGGCGGTTAACCGCCGGATGGGTCATAATGCCCAACATATAACCTGGGTTTATAACCAAGGCTGCACTTAAAAATATGAAATATATCATACTTGTGACATTGAATCACATCGTTGGTTTACTAACTTTTTGTACTAAGAGTGATAACCCCAATCTTTGAGTAATGTTAACTCCTTTCATATTGTACCGGTTTATGATAAAAGCGTACCGGGTTTGTGATAAACCCCAGATTAACCATATATAATACTGGTGACTTGTAGTCAAACCAGACCGGGCTGATAGTCTCCAGATTATAACTTGATCGTGTACTGACAACTTGTAGTTGAAAGCCGAGCCGGGTTGATAAACACCGGTTTAGTCCATAATAGGATGGTAACAGAAAATCAAACCGGGCAGATAGTCTCCGGATTAAGATTTGACCGTGTTCCGCCAATTTTTAATTTGACAGTCGAAACGGTTTAAGAATTGTCGGTTTAAAATGCAACAAAAGAAATATTTATCAAAACAAAATTTCAAGCAAAGGCAATGATAAAACCATTTGCAAAAGGAGGCTATTGAGCCGATCAAGAGGCATTACCATGGTCGGACACGACCAAGACCCCAAAAAGGCGTAGCTATGGTTCGAGTCAGCCAGGTCCCCAAATGATGCTTTGGCATTACGCCGATCAAGAGGTGTAGCTATGTTTCGGGTTCGACCAAGCCCCCAAGTGATGCTATGGCACTAGGCCGATCAAGAGGCATGACTATGGTTCAGACATGACCACAAGTCCCCAAGTGATGCTTTGGCATTACGCCGATCAAGAGGTGTAGCTATGGTTCGGGTTCGACCAAGCCCCCAAGTGATGTTGTGGCACTAGGCCGATCAAGAGGCGTGACTATGGTTCAGACGTGACCACAAGTCCCGAAGTGATGCTTTGGCATTACGTCGATCAAGAGGTGTTGCTATGGTTCGGACACGACCAAAGCCCCCAAGTGATCAATGATATGATAAGCCAATAAGGCATGATACCCATGTTTGAACCGCATATCATGGCAGCAGGTCCTCTTTGGCACCTTTTAACTTTTTACAAAAATCCTTCTTGAACCGGATTTTGAACCGGATATTGAGAGCTTCAAAGTTTTGTGGGAGATAGCTTTCCCTCGAACCGGATTTTAAACCAAAAACCTTCTTTTTAAGCCGAAAATTTTCTGATGGCCTTTAAATTTGCACCAATATGGCAGTTTAGGGTCCTGCATTAGATAACTTTTGCAAGCCGGAGTAATCGCTTTTTCAAAGAAAGCAAAATATAATATAAAAATATATTGGATGGATTTCACCTGATATGTCAGGCCAGTTGATACCCATCGCGGCGTTATACGCCAGTACGGATAAAAGAGTCGACCGCGGCATTGCTGATGTAGTCCGGACTGCGGGGGTGGCGGTTTGTGTTCCGGTTTACCAGTGTGGTATGCACAAATACCAGCATAGAACAGCCAGCGCGTGTCGTCTGTAGTAGGGCATCACTTTTATAGTGATCACTTGTCCTGTATAGAAAGATATAGGCCAGAGTAATCATTCTTGGAAAAACAATACGTACAAAAAAGAAACAGATGGAAAAAATAGCACCTGGAAATTTAATTGGCCGTGCCACCAGCGAGTAGTAGCATGTTTTTTTTGTCTGCACATACCCCCTGTTTCTCGATTGTCAAATATCACCCTTCACGTGAGCCGTAAAACGGCCGCTAGTGCTTAGTACGTACTAGCACTTAATACTGATCCGGTTTGATATTTTGATGTATTGCGTAACGACTTCCGTAGCCGGAGTTAAAAACAGGCCGGACCAGCTCCCACAGTAAACCGGCCAGAACACATGTTGTGGCCTGGTGATTGTTACCACTAGGATTCGACCTTCAGGTCACCGGTTCAACTCCCGCGGTCCGCTCTTTTTCTTCCTGTTTATCCTCATGCCATGGATTTGCATGGCATATAGCACTCTGCACTTGCGAGGCACTGCCGCGTACAGATCTTTCAGCTATTACTTTGAATTGTTGCTCACTTTGTTCCGCTCCATGCTGTACTAGTACAGATTCGATGTGGTCATGGCCACAGAGTAAGGTGGGCTGAAGACCGCATGAAGGCGGACGCCGATTTAGTAGTAGCTGACTTAAAAACTGCTCGCGAAGACGGCTGTGGAAGTTGGCGGCGGCCTGACACACCGATGAGGGTGGTTTAAAGCAGCAGGGCAGGTTATAGTAACAACGAGTCCGCAGAAGTAACGGCAGCAGCCGGTTGTTTTAACGCAGGCCGCGGACGGAGCAGAGTTGGGGACGCGGCCGGCGGTTCTCATTACAGTGAGTACTCGGTACAGCAGCAATGGGTGATGCACGTCTGCCATAGTCGATCTTGATCCACTCCTAGAGGCGTTGGTGGAGCCCTGGCCGGTTCAACGCCATAAAGGTGACTCGCCCTGCAGTAACTTGAACCGGCTGGAATGAGGCACCGGCGGTTTGACCGAAGATAGTGACTCCAGGACGCGCCGGTGATGGCGACCACAGCGGAAGGCGAGGCCGGCCACAGCGGGGGCGCGTCGGTGGAGGCTGGTGGCGGTCGAGGAAGAGGCGCGAAGCGCGCGGGCAGCTCGTATGGGCAGCTCGGCTCCGCTCCGGCGGTGGATCCAGGCGGCTCGTGGCGGGAACGGAGTCCAGCAGGTTGAGGCCAACAAAGCCATGGAGGCGGAGTCCGGCGGTTCAAGCGCGAGCTGGTGGTTCGACGACCGTAGGGACGACGGATTGGAGCGAAACCATGGCTCCGTAGCCGAGGCGTACAGTCGACAGTCTCGGAAATACAGTCTGAATTTTTCTTTGTGTCGTATCCGTACTGCTTCAGAAAGGAAGATCATAGCCTGCAGCAGTGGCGGTGAATCTAGCTCGAAGCGGGCCATGGCAAAGGCAAGGAGGACCTTGGAGGCGGGCACAGCGGCCCGGAGCTGCAATTTGGAGGCGTGGCGACGGCAACCCGGTTTACGGGGACTTTGGCCAGGTGGCATTCGACGGTCAGAGCCGGCCACCACGGTCTCGCTGCAGAGTCCAGCGGAAAGGCTTGAAGCGGAGGCATATTGGCGATGACAGTTGACGAAGGAGTACCGCGGAAGGCAGCCGCGCACTGCAGAGCCGGAGAATAGGCCCGTCGGGTTGCGGTGTAGAGGACGGCGACGATTTGGAAACCGCTGAGGCGCACGTGAAGCAGCGGAATCAGGCGCTTCAAAACAACAGCCGGTTCACGGAGACGAGGTGAGGTCGCGCGGTAGCCGGCTTGGCCCGTGTGCGGTTTGTGGCAGCAAAGGCCACTGGTCGGCCACGGCGGCTCAGTAGTAATGGAGGCCGAGTAATCCCATAGCAGAAACAGTAACCACAGCGCGTGGTCATGGCGCTTTGCCGGTTCGCTGCTGGTGGAAGCATAGAACAACGAGATGGAAGCGCTATCAAAGCTAGCTTGAAGCAGAGGCACCTTGACTCCTCCTCCGGGTCGTGGTGATTGGATAACCCCCGCCGGGTCATGGTGATTTTTTTTAAACCGGACCAAGGACCAGATATAACTAGCTGTCTCAGATTTGACAAAGAACCAATCGGGCGCTTGGTGGATGCAGACGAAGGCAAAGCGGTCACTTGGCGATGATGACAAGGACGGGAGACGAGGAGCAGCAGCGACTCAGATGGAAGGCGGAGTCCAGTCCAGCCACGGGCCGTGGCCGTTTTCTCCAGGTCACGGACGCGGAAACCGTTAGGGCGTAATTTCTAATCTTGATCCGGCGAACTCATAGTCGGTGTAGATCTTTCCAAAGCAGGCTTTCCTTCATCCGACCAACTGTGAACTTCTCGAATCCTAGAAACAATCCCTCCAAGAACTCAACACCACCGTACGCGGCCCCACGGTGGGCACCAACTGTCGTGGAATTGTCACGGCATATGTCCTAGGGTGAGAACTTAGTCGTGAGGCCAACGCATCTATGTGCTAGCTTGAGAGGGGTTGAGCGGAATCGAGAGACGCAACACAAGACAGGGATTTAGACAACTTCGGGCCCCTGGAAACATCATCCGGTAACAACCCTACATGCTGTTTGAGGCTAGGTCTCATTATCATCACGAGGGAGTCGTCGTAAACCGGCTCTCCTCTTTGTGTCTAGCCCTAGCGATCGTTTCTTCTTGCTTGTCCCTCTTTGGGGAGCCCTGCCCCTCCTTATATATGTTGAAGGGGCGGTTTACATGTGGAGTCCTATTAGGATTAGGACTAGTCTATCTCTAATACAAACCGGATACAAGTCCTGGTCTTAACTCCTTGTAAGGCAAATATTCCTCATGCCTTTCCTCTTAAACCGGCCCACCATAGTATGAACCGCCCGTTGGGCCACTGGGTCTTGTCGCTCCTCTGACCCGCCTGCCGGATTACCAATGAATCGTAAACCGCCAGGTCCAAACGGGTCACCAGTGAATCGTCAAGTCTTAGCAGGGTCTCAAGTAAACCGCCAAGTCCGGTCGGGTTATACTTTCGGCCGGTTTACGCCGCGGGGTATATCCCTAACAGTAACCCAACCTCAAGTCGAGTTTGGAGAACACTCATGACCCAGCCAGTTGATCATAAAGATCATTGATCCGAGGAAGAGGGTATTTATTCTGAATGGTAGCTTGGTTTATAGGACGGTAGTCTTAGACTAATCGGTTTGTCCCATCCTTCTTCTTAACAAATAGAGAAGGTGCTCCCCAAGGAGAGCAACTTGGGTGAATAAAACCTTTGACAAGAGATTTGTCGATTTCCTCCTTAAGCTCAATGAGTTCATGCGGCGGCATCTTGTAGGGTCGTTTATCTATAGGGGTGGTGTCGGGTTTCAAGTCGATGATGAATTCAACAGCTCTAGCAGGGGGAATCCCTGGAAGTTCTTCTGGGAAGACGTCTTGGAATTCACGAACGACGGGAATGTTTTCAATGCCCTCAAGTGGTGCAGTGTTCAACGCATTCAAGGCATAAAGTCGTGCCTCGGCGTTCTAAACTAGATGAGCTTGGTAAGCTATTATTTCGTCAGAAGGGTGTAGCAAATGGACGACCTTGGTGGCGCAAACTATAGATGCAGTATGTGCTTTCAACCAATCCATTCCCAGAATGAGGTCGATGTTAGACGACTTCAGGATAATGGGAGAGGCATAGAATTCCAGCCCTTCGATTTCCACGGGGACATCGATGCCAACCAGTGAGGTTTGGCATTGTCCCACGGGGGTTTTTACCAATACCGAAGTGTTCATCTCCTCACATTTAACGTCATGCTTGTATGCAAAATCTTCTGACATGAATGAATGTGATGCTCCTGAATCGAATAAAATAGATGCAGGTACTGAGTTTACGAGGAGTGTACCCATCACGGTAGCAGGCTGGTCTAGAACTTCATTGATATCAACGTGGTTGGCATGAAGACGACCATAAGACTTGGCATTGTTATTGTGAGGCTGGTTGCTTCCACGGCCAGCTGTGGGAAGGGCCAGTTGATTCTGGTTTTGATTCTGATAGCAGTTCCTGGCAAGGTGACCAGGTTGGCCACACTTGTAGCACAGACCATTATTGGGAGTGGGAACAGGAGCTTGGGGTGGTGGAGCTGGAAGCCTTGGCTGCCTAGTTGGTGGAGCAGGCAGACGAGGTGCAGCATAGGACTGCCTTGGGGCAGGTGCACTCGGCTGGTACATGCTGTTGGGAATCCATATCTTGCGCTTCTGCGAGGACGGGCCCGAAGATGAGCCCATGTCACGGCCTGTGAGAGCTCTGGTATTCCTGCAGACCAGTTTCGACATTGATGGCCTTGTTCACCAGAGTGGCGAAATCAGCAAAGTCATGCACTAGAAGTGCGAGCTTGATGTCAACTTGAAGGCCATCATGGAACTTCTCCTATCTGCGTGCATCAGTTGCAATGTATTCTTCAGCATAGCGGGACAAGTCAAGAAACTCCCGCTGATAAGCTTCCACAGTTTTGTTGCCTTGGGTGAGGTTGCGGAACTCATGCTTCTTCCGGTCCATGACTCCTTGAGGAATGAAGCGAGCACGGAAGGCAGCTTGGAAGTCTTGCCAGGTGATGATTGTTCCAGCTGGCAGAGTATGCATGTGGTTGTCTCACCATTGAGCTGCGGGTCCTTTCAGGAAGAAAGAAGCAAAGGTGATGTAGCTGGCAGGGGCTACATCAGCAGACTCCATCTCATAGGTGATGTCACCGAGCCAGTCATCAGCATCCAGAGGCTGAGTTGAGCTGCGGTACACGGTTGGGTTGAGGCGCATGAAATCCTGCAGAGTCACTTGGGTTGGCTGCTGGTTCATATTGGGGCGAGGAAACTGAGCCATAATATTCTCCATGAACTGACGATTCAGCTCAAACTGTTGCATCATCCCAGCCATGTACTCAGGCGGTGGAGAGGCGTTGCCACCACGACCATGACCACCTGGTCTAACCATCCTGCTAATATATAACAGGGGTAGTTCAGCATTGAGAAATTTGCAAAGACAAGAATCATTCATGATGAAACATGCACAACGAAAGCAGCACGATAGATACTACATAGTAGTCGGCATATCTTACAAAAGAGATCATGCATAGAGTTCGGTACACAGAGTTCGGTACATAGACTAAGACATCATAGGCGGCACACAGGCTCGCGGCGAATGCATCCAACACTAACAAGCAAGTCTACATCAGTCCCACGCGGTACTGCGGAGGTAGGTGTAGCCCGACAGCTGGTAGTGACGCGAAGGGAAGACCTCCACGCGAGTAGCCTGGGGTCCGCGGATACTCTGGTGCATAACCCGATGCGCAGGTGGCAGGAGAGGACCAAGTGCAGGAGAGTAGCCTCCCACATCTGGCCACCCGACGCCCTGGGGCATCATGGTCCTGGCAGGGTAGATCGCAGAACGCGACAGATCACCAGATCAGATAGAGGAGTGCAACAGCGTCAGAGCACGATACAAGTGTTGACGGGTGGTGTACAACTCGTGGCGAAGAGCTCGGTTAGCTCTATCCAGCCCATCCGCATGCAGAACCAAGTTCTGATGGTAGAAGGGCTCTCGGGTGACAGTGGAGTAGGCAGCAGTGTAGTAACCCTCCGCACCAACATCGGATGCGATAGCAATGTGCCTGAAGGGGGAGGTGTCCAGCTCCTGATACTCTCCATGAAGACGTGTCAGAGCAGCATAAGCAGCATCGTGGACCGCCATATCGATAGTCACTCCAACACCATAAGTAGTGTGCAACACGGTAGTGGAGTCATACTCCCGAGAGTAGAGGTGGACGATGGCACGATACTGCTCCTGGTTGAAGTCCTTATACTCCTCATAGACGGTGTACTCAGGGTGCCAACGATAACCCAGATAGGTCATCATCTCAACCAACACAGCAGGTGATCCTGAGGCACCAATGGTCGTCGTGTGGCACATGACCTGTCTTGTAGGTTTCATCTGAAAACAAAGATGTTTCAAAGGAGTCAACTGACAGTGTGGATAATTCAATATACTACTCTAATGAATAGCTAGGGCTTATCCAACTTTGGGGTGAACGTGGTCACGGGATCCTAATGTTAAAGCTAGTAAAATCGTTTAACCCGAGTAGGAGAGAGTTCAGAGCCCAGAGTAAAGATCGAGGAGCAAAAGATCCTAATACCACCCAGATGGCGACGTGGGCCCGTAAGGCACACAACCATGTTAGTAATAGTTTTTGTGATGTCTAGACTCAACTTCGGCCAAGGAGTGTGGAAGGGGGATTCCTACAGGCAGTCGGCTCAGATACCAACTTGTGACGCCCCCGATTTAATCATACACTAATCACACATGCAAACGTGTACGATTAAGATCAGGGACTCATGGGAAGATATCACAACACAACTCTATAAATAAAATAAGTCATACAAGCATCATATTACAAGCCAGGGGCCTCGAGGGCTCGAATACAAGAGCTCGATCATAGACGAGTCAGCGGAAGCAACAATATTTGAGTACAGACATAAGTTAAACAAGTTTGCCTTAAGAAGGCTGGCACAAACTGGGATACAGATCGAAAGAGGCGCAGGCCTCCTGCCTGGGATCCTCCTAGCTACTCCTGGTCGCCGTCTGCGGGCTGCATGTAGTAGTAGGCACCTCCCGAGTAGTAGTAGTCGTTGTCGACGATGGCGTCTGGCTCCTAGACTCCAATGTCTCGTCGTAGCAATCGGGTAAGGAAAGGGGAAAAGGGGAAGAAAAGCAACCGTGAGTACTCATCCAAAGTACTCGCAAGCAAGGAGCTACACTACATATGTATGCATTGGTATCAACTGGAATAAGGCTATCATATGTGGACTGAACTACAGAATGCCGGAATAAGAGGGGGATAGCTAGTCCTTTCGAAGAGTACGCTTCTGGTAACCTCCATCTTGCAGCAGAAGAAGAGAGTAGATGGTAAGTTCACCAAGTAGCATCGCATAGCATAATCCTAACCGATGATCCTCCCCTCGTCGCCCTATGAGAGAGCGACCACCGGTTGTATCTGGCACTTGGAAGGGTGTGTTTTATTAAGTATCCGGTTCTAGTTGTTATAAGGTCAAGGTACAACTCCGGGTCATCCTTTTTCTGAGGGACACGGCTATTCGAATAGATCAACTTCCCTGCAGGGGTGCACCACATAACCCAACACGCTCGATCCCGTTTGGCCAGGCACACTTTCCTAGGTCATGCCCGGCCTCGGAAGATGGACACGTCGCAGCCCTACCTAGGCACAACATAGAGGTCAGCACGCTGGTCCAAATCCTATGGCGCAGGGGTCTGGGCCCATTGCCCATTGCACACCTGCACGTTGCGTACGCGGCCGGTGAGCAGACCTAGCAACCTCCATTACAAATGAAGTTGCGTTACGCGGTCCAACCCAGCGAGCGCCGCTCAGTCGCTGACGTCACGAAGGCTTCGGCTGATACCACGACGTCGAGTGCCCATAACTGTCCCCGCGTAGATGGTTAGTGCGTATAGGCCCGTAGACAGACTCAGATCAAATACCAAGATCTCGTTAAGCGTGTTATTTTGAAATAACCACGGACGCCGACCAGGGCCAGGCCCACCTCTCTCCTAGGTCGTCTCAACCTGCCCTGTCGCTTCGCCACAAAGTAACAGTCGGGGGCCTTCGGGAACTCAGGCCCACCTCTACCGGGATGGAGCCACCTGCCCCTTCAACCCCCAACATCGGAATCACTCGCGGGTACTCAACAAGCTGACCCGACTTTAGTCACCACCTGTATAGCATGTATATATGTATAAGTATATACCCGCGATCATGGCCCGAGTGATCACGGCCCGATAGTATAGCATGGCAGACGGACAAGAATGTAGGGCCATCGATGATAAACTAGCATCCTATACTAAGCATTAGGATTGCAGGTAAAGGTAACAACAGTAGTAGCAAGGATAGGCTATGCATCAGGATAGGATTAACGGAAAGTAGTAACATGCTACACTACTCTAATCCAAGAAGTAGAGAGAAGAGTAGGCGATATCTGGAGATCAAAGGCGGGGGCTTGCCTGGTTGCTCTGGCAAGAGAGAGGGGTCATCAACTCCGTAGTCCTACTGGGTAGCAGCGGCGTCGGTCTCGGTGTCTAGCGAGAGAAGAGGGGGAAGAAACAATAAATATAATGCAAACAAATGCACGACGATGCATGACATGACAAAGCGCGATGCTAGGTGTGCCCTAACGCGGTACGAGGTGGTACCGGTGAAGGGGGGGAACTTCCGGGAAAAATATCCCCAGTGTTTCGCGTTTTCGGACCGGTGAACCGGAGGGGGAAAGTTTTTTGTTTGTTATGGTAGGGATGCGTGGCGGATGAATGGGTTGCGTATCCGGGCTTGTCTCATCGTTCTGAGCAACTTTTATGTTGAAAATATTTTAATCCGAGTTACAGATTAAAAGATATGATTTTCTAAAGATTTTATTAATTTCTGGAATTTAATTAATTATTTAAATTAATTCGAAAATGAATTAATGACATCAGCGTGATGTCACGCTGACTTCAGCAGTTGACTGGTCAACCTGACCAGTCGATCCCACTGGTAAGTGACACATTTTAATTAAATAGTTTAATTAAACTAATCAAAATTGATTAGGGGGTGGGCCCATTGTCATACTAATTGATTAGCTAATTAACAGTAGTTAATTAGGTTAATTAATCATTAGGTTAATTAATCTTAATTGGTTAATTTAATCAGAATTAATTAAGTTAATTAATTAGTTAATTAATTAATTAATTAATTTTATTATTTATTATTATTATTATTATTTTACGTTATGGGGCCGGGCCCCACTTGTCATTGGCCCTAGGGAGCCATAGCCGTTCAGGCGGTAACGGGTGCGGGCGCACCCGAGTGAGCACCCGCCCGTAGGGCGGGACGAGGCCAGCGGGGCCGGACGGTCACCGGAGGAGGACGCCGGCGGGAGAGCCGCAGGGCGGCGCCGTAGTGGGGCCGCGGGCCAGAGGGGGAGTAGCTTGCCGAGCCAGACGGCCAGGACGAGGCACGGGCACAACCAGGAGGCGGGGCGTGGCCAGGCAGTGGTGGACGAGGGCGCGCAGAAGCGCGGCCATGCACGTGCTGGGCGTGGCGGGGGGAACGGCGCCAGCGACAGAGAAGGGAGGAACCGGGGCGATGCAGAATTGCGCGAAGGGGAGCCGGGCACGCGGCGAGCCGGCGCGGCTGTGGCCATGCGAGCACGCGCTGACCGTTGCAACCACGGGCGAGGCACAGGGCATGGCGGGTTGGAGGTGCGGACGACGATGGTGGGCGGCGCGGCGCGGGCGACTACATGTGCTGGGGGGCGTGCGGGGGAAGGCAGGAGCGGGCGGCCCCGAGCGGCGTGCGTGGCGACGCAGGGACAGGGGCGGGACGC
>NC_041388.1:655676305-655689145 GCF_002162155.2 Triticum dicoccoides | reverse complement strand
TGGGGGTGGTGTAGTGGATAAGGAGTGGGGGGTGGGTGGCCGGCTGGGCCTGGTGGGTTGGCCCAGTTGGGCCACGACCCAGGGGGTTTCTCTTTTTTTTTGTTTTCTGTTTGCTTTTCCCTTTTGTATTTTCTTTCTTTTATTTATTATCTTTCTGTTTTATTTCATTTTTAGGGCATTTAGGTATTTTCTAAAAATATGTTTGCTGCACTATAATTACCCTCGTAATATTCGGCATCCACCGAACATTTTTGTTTCAACTTTTAAAAACTTTTGTTGTTTGCCATTTTTTAATTGATTTTTGAATCGGTTTGAACTAACGAAAGTTTAGCAACAGTAATCAAAGATGACATGGCATCTTTAGGAGAGCTTTACTGTAGCTTAAATATCCGAGCGTCACACTAATCGATGCTTCCAGAGATTACCTGGATAGTTGTGCTGGTTCTCTTTTCAGGGAAAGAACACCGGATGAAGCTGAAATTCTATTGAATAATATGTTGACAAATGAAAATAATTGGGCACCTCCTGAGCTAGCTCCTGAGCCAACTCCTGCTCCAGTTACTGAGCCTATTCTTAAACCAACTCTAAAGAAGAGAGGTGTTTTATTTCTCAGTCCCGAAGATATGCAAGAGGCAAAGAAATCTATGAAAGAAAAAGGTGTGAAAGCTGAAGACGTTAAGAATTTACCTCCTATTGAAGAAATACATGGTCTTAATATACCGCCTGTTGAAGAAACATATGATCTCAATTATTTATTTACTAAAGAACCTCCTGATCCTGATATCCCGACATAGGTAGTAAAGGTAAATTCTCTTTATAGATATGATAAAGCTGAAGTCCCTCCTACTAAAATTGCTAGTCAATGCTTGGATGAGTTTGATAACTTTATGCATAAGCAAGATGACTTCAATGCTTATTTTGGTAAACAATTAAAAGAAAATGCTTATATGATTAGACGCTTGGGTGATTATATGGCTGATATTAAAGGTGAACTTAAACTTGTTAGCAAACATGCTTCTATGGTTACCACTCAAGTAGAACAAGTACTTAAGGCTCAAAAAGAAGTGCTTGATGAAATGAATAGAAAGAAAAATGATTATGCTGTTAGAGTGGCTACTATAACTGGTAGAGTGACTCAGGAACCTTTGTATCTTGAAGGCCACCCTAAGAGAATCGAGCAAGATTCTCAAAGAAATAATATTGATGTTCCTAGTTCTTCTAAAAAGAAGAAGAAGAAAAATGATAGAACTGTGCAAACTTCTACTGAACCTATTGCTGAACCACCTGATAATCCAAATGATATATCTATGTCTGATGCTGAAACACAATCTGGTAATGAACATGAACCTAATAAAAATATTAATGATGATGTTCATAATGATGCTCAACCTAGTAACGATAATGATGTAGAAAGTGAACCTGCTGTTGATCTTGATAACCCACAATCAAAGAATCAACGTTATGATAAAAGAGACTTTGTTGCTAGGAAACATGGTAAAGAAAGGGAACCTTGGGTTCAGAAACCCATGCCTTTTCCTTCGAAACCATCTAAGAAAAAGGATGATGAGGATTTTGAGCGCTTTGCTGAAATGATTAGGCCTATCTTTTTGCATATGCGATTAACTGATGTGCTCAAAACAAATCCTTATGCTAAATATATGAAGGATATAATTACTAATAAAAGAAAGATACCGGAAGCTGAGATTTCCACCATGCTTGCTAATTACACTTTTAAGGGTGGAATACCAAAGAAACTTGGAGACCCCGGAGTACCTACTATACCTTGCTCCGTTAAAAGAAATTATGTTAAAACTGCTTTATGTGATGTTGGAGCCGGTGTTAGTGTTATGCCTCTCTCTTTATATCATAGACTTGACTTTAATAAGATGACACCTACTGAAATATCTTTGCAAATGGCTGATAAGTCAACTGCTATACCTGTCGGTATTTGTGAGGATGTGCCTGTTGTGGTTGCAAACGTTACTATTTTAACGGACTTTGTTATTCTTGATATTCCCGGGGATGATAGTATGTCTATTATTCTTGGAAGACCTTTTAATACTGCAGGGGCTGTTATTGATTGCAACAAAGGCAATGTCACTTTTCATGTTAATGGTAATGAGCATACGGTACACTTTCCGAGGAAACAACCTCAAGTTCATAGTATCAACTCTATTGGAAAATTTCCATCGATTATATTTGGAGGTTTTGAATTTCCTCTTCCTACTGTCAAGAAGAAATATGATATTCTTATTATTGGGGATGTGCATATCCCCGTTGAGGTAACTTAGTGTTATTCGAAATTTCTCCGGTTCCATGATTATCGGAATGAGTTTGTTAACAAGACTTGATCAACCTTGTTAGTGGATTCTTTTTGATGAGCATGAGATGGATGAAACTAGAAGCACAAACTTCTGTACCCCACTTATATTTTCTGTTAATTAGTAAAAATAAAGTAAAAATAGTATTTTCAGTCTGTTTCCTGACGTATCCGTGCAATATAAAAATATCCCGAAAATAAAGGTCCTCGAAATGACATGCCAATTTAATATGATTTTTTCGGGAATATTTGAGGATTTACTGTGCAAAAATTACCGCGGGAGGAGCTGCCACCTGGCCACGAGGGTGGTGGGCGCCCCTCCCCCTATAGGGCGCGCCCCCTGTCTCGTGGGCCCATGGTGGCCCTCCTCTACTTATCTCAGCACCCATCTTCTTCCTCTATCTCACACAAACCCGAAAAACCAACTCAAGCACGAGTTCCAGCCACTTTTGCTGCGATTTTCGATCTCCTTGCTCAAAGCACTTCTCACAAAACTGCTTGGGGAGATTGTTCCTTGGTATGTGACTCCTCCATTGTTCCAATTAGTTTTTGTTCTAGTGCTTTATTCTTTGCAAATTTGTGCTGCATAGGTGACCATGTTATTGAGCTTGCATGTCAAATTTATATGGCTCCAAGTAGTTCTAATGCTTGATATAGGCTCTAGGCACTTGTAGGAGTAGTTGCTATCAGTTTTATTGAAGTGGGTTCACTTTTATTTTGAAGTTACTAAAAATTTCAGAATTTTTCAGAGAAAAACAATATGTTTAGGAAGATGTTCCAAGGTGGTTCCTCTAAGAAGTAAGGACCCAGAATTGCTATGCGCGATGCTGACGAGGATCCACCAAGAGACGCTCCAGTACGGCCTTGCGAATGGCCGTTGGAAAATTTTATGGACCGTGCAGGAATTAAAGAAGAATTCAAATCATATTTGCGCAATGCCGGTCTTGAGGATTTCGAGGCTAACAAATGCCCCCAGTATCATGATCTCACAAGTTCATTTGTGAGGAGGTTTGAGTATTCATCTTCGTGTAATTCTCCTTCAGTCATGTTTGATCTTTATGACAAATCTTATACCATGGACCTAGAGGATTTCACTTCTGCTTGTGAACTTCCATCATGGGCAGTATTAGGGATCCCCCTGAATCTGAATTTAGAAACTTTCTTGCAAGTATAACTGTGGGGGAATCCAGAGATATAACGCAGGCTACCATAGGGAGCATTCACTTTCCTGTTATACATTATTTTGCTCTTTTCATCGGTAGATGCATAAATGCTAAGGATGAAGCATGTCACATGTGTGTCCCTGATCTCAGCATTCTTAGGAGTGCTATGTTAGGAGACCAATCTTATCATATGGGAGCCATTGTAGCTCGTAGGTTGCATCATAATAGACATAATGGAGATTTCTTTGGAGGAATTTATGCAACCCGCTTAGCTCATTTTCTTGAAATAGACATTCGTGAGGGTGATATGGAGTTGCCTCCTACATATTTAGATTATAATTCTATGGATTCGCACCAGTTTGTCGAGATGCCTGAATCACCTCTCTTATATCGCTTATTTTTTGATAAACGACGTGTTTTCCGTATTACTCTCCCTTCTCCTGCCTTCTTTGATTCATAGACCAAAGGAAGATATGTTATTACCAGAGAGGAGGCATAAGAGTATGAGAGGAGAGCGGAGGTAGCCCGACTCCACGCTGCAGCTCAGCAGGCGATAACCGCTGCACATCAGTATAATCCCAACTATCCTTCCTCATCAAAGTACGACCCCAACAACTATTATTATGGATATCCGCCAGGCCAGCCGTGGCCATAGACCAACTTAGGCCAAAAGCCTAAGCTTGGGGGAGTACGTATTTCTCACCGACATTACATTTATGTTCACACACACTCATTGCTAGATGTCGGTGCTCATACTTTTTCACTGTAATATCCATGCTAGTTTATTTTCCTTTTCCTGCTTTCTTCTTGTGTGTTTGTTAAACCTTAAGAAAAACCAAAAAATTAGTAGTAGTTTATTTTTCTGCTGTAGTAGTAATAATTAAAAAGAAAACCCAAAATATTTCCCGTTCTTATTTTGCTTGTTGGGAGCTTTCCCGTGTAAATAGTTTTATTTCTTTTATTTTATTTGGGGGTTAGTAGGAGAAGACCATAATTAAATTGTTGAAGTGGCTCTTATATGCATTATTGTTGATTTAACCAAGAGCCCATATTGCCTTGTCTTCTCCTGTTTATTGAATGCTCGCAGATTCCAGCTTACTCCAATGCACATGCACTCTTATTATTATTCACACCGTTCGGTCGTGCAAGTGAAAGGCAATTATGATGATATATGATAGACTGACTGAGATGAGAAAAGCTGGTATGAACTCGACCTCTTTTGTTTTTGTAAATATGATGAGCCCGTCGTTCTTGATTCAGCTTATTATGAATAAACATGTTCGCAATGACAATTAGAGATCAGAGTTGCTTGTGCCATGCTTGATTAGCTATGAGTTATAATGATTTACCTTGTATGCCAACATGCTATTGAGATGATTATGATGTGGTATGATAGGGTGGAATCCTCTTTTGAATGATTTAAGTGACTTGACTTGGCACATGTTCACGCATGTAGTTGAAACAAAATCAACATAGCCTTCACGATATTTATGTTCATGGTGGATTATATCCTACTCATGCTTGGATCCAATGTTTATCAATTTTAATGCATGTACATGGCTGTTGTCGCTCTCTAGTTGGTCGCTTCCCAGTCTTTTGCTAGCCTTCACCTGTACTAAGCGGGAATACTGCTTGTGCATCCAATCCCTTAAACCCCAAAGTTATTCCAGATGAGTCCACCATATCTTCCTATATGCGGTATCTACCTGCCATTCCAAGTAAATTTGTATGTGCCAAACTCTAAATCTTCAAATAAACATTCTGTTTTCTATGCTCGAATAGCTCATGTATCAACAAAGGATGTCCTTATCTTCCGTGTTAGGCGGGTTATTCTCAAGAGGAGTGGACTCCGCTCCTCACTCACGAGAAAATGGCTGGTCACTGGGATGCCCAGTCCCATGCTTTATGCAAACTAAATCAAAATTAATTGCAAACAAAACTCCCCCTGGGACCTGATGTATGTTGGAGGCACTCGTTGTTTCGATCAAGCCATGGATTGATGCTTGTTGGTGGAGGGGGAGTATAAACTTTACCACTCTGTTTGGGAACCGCCTATAATGTGTTTAGCATGGAAGATATCGCCATCCCTTAGTTGTTACGTTGACAATGAAAGTATACCGCTCAAAATACAATGTATCCCTATTTCAAAACCGAGCTCTGGCACCTCTACAAATCCCTGCTTCCCTCTGTGAAGGGCCTATCCATTTACTTTTATGCTGAGTCATCACCCTCTTATTATAAAGCACAACTGTCATTTGCATTCATCACTATTAATTTATATTGGGTATGACTATGATTGGATCTCTTTTACCATGAATTCCAATGTCTAGTCAGTCCTTGATCTTTAAAGGTTCTCTGCATTTATGTTTTGCGGTCTCAGAAAGGGCTAGCGAGATACCATCTTGTTATATCATATTATGATTGTTTTGAGAAAGTGTTGTCATCCGAGATTTATTATTATGACTTGCTAGTTAATTATGCTATTGATATGAGTAATTATGAGACCTGGGAATTATTGCAAATGTGGTTAGTTATGATCTATGCTGAAAACTTGAATGCTGGCTTGACATAGTTACAACAACAAGAGCAAACAGAGTTTGTAAAAGTTTTTCTTTCTTTCTTTCAGTTTGTCAACTGAATTGCTTGAGGACAAGCAAGGGTTTAAGCTTGGGGGAGTTGATACGTCTCCGTCGTATCTACTTTTCCAAACACTTTTGCCCTTGTTTTGGACTCTAACTTGTATGATTTGAATGGAACTAACCCGGACTGACGCTGTTTTCAGCAGAATTACCATGGTGTTGTTTTATGTGCAGAAAACAAATATTCTCGGAATGACCTGAAACTCCACGGAACATCTTAGAAAAAACAATAAAAAATCCTCGCCAAAGATGAATATCGGGGGGCCCACACCCTTCTCACAAGGGTGGGGGGCGCCCCCCCCCCTAGGGTGTGCCCCCCTACCTCGTGGGCTCCTTGTTGCGTCTCCGACTCCAACTCCACCTCCATATATTGAGTTTCGATGAGAAAAAAATCAGAGAGAAGAAATCATCGCGTTTTATGATACGGAGCTGCCGCCAAGCCCTACAACCTCTCGGGAGGGCTGATCTGGAGTCCGTTCGGGGCTCCGGAGAGGGGGATTCGTCGTTGTCGTCATCATCAACCATCCTCCATCACCAATTTCATGATGCTCACCGCCGTGCGTGAGTAATTGCATTGTAGGCTTGCTAGACGGTGATGGGTTGGATGAGATTTATCATGTAATCGAGTTAGTTTTGTTAGGGTTTGATCCCTAGTATCCATTATGTTCTGAGATTGATGTTGCTATGAATTTGCTATGCTTAATGCTTGTCACTAGGGCCCGAGTGCCATGATTTCATATCTGAACCTATTATGTTTTCATGAATATATGTGAATTCTTGATCCTATCTTGCAAGTCTATAGTCACCTACTATGTGTTATGATCCGGCAACCCCGAAGTGACAATAATCAGGACCACTCCCGGTGATGACCATAGTTTGAGGAGTTCATGTATTCACTATGTGCTAATGCTTTGTTCCGGTTCTCTATTAAAAGGAGGCCTTAATATCCCTTAGTTTCCAAAAGGACCCCGCGGCCACGGGAGGGTAGGACAAAAGATGTCATGCAAGTTCTTTTCCATAAGCACGTATGACTATATACGGAATACATGCCTACATTACATTGACGAATTGGAGCTAGTTCTATGTCACCCTATGTTATGACTGTTACATGATGAACCGCATCCGGCATAATTATCCATCACTGATCCGGTGCCTACGATTTTTCCATATACTGGTTCTCACTTATTTACTTTCCCGCTGCTACTGTTACAATCACTACAAAATACCAAAAACATTACTTTTGCTGTCTTTACTTTTGTTGCCGCTACCACCACTATCATATTACTTTGCTACTAAACACTTTGTTGCAGATACTAAGTTTCCAGGTGTGGTTGAATTGACAACTCAGCTGCTAATACTTCAGAATATTCTTTGGCTTCCCTTGTGTCGAATCAATAAATTTGGGTTGAATACTCTACCCTCGAAAGCTGTTGCGATCCCCTATACTTGTGGGTTATCACCCTTTCCTCTTCAAGGGAAAACCAACGCAAGTGCTCAAGAGGTAGCAATGGCAACCACAGTAGATAACAACAGATGGTTCCCGAGAAGTGCTTGATCTGTATGCTCTACACAATAAGCCTCCTGACAAAGGTTGGTACTCGCCCATGGATTTCATCCATATGATTGAGCTTTCTCATCTCTATTGGTGTTGTGCTACTGTTTAGATACTGTCATGAGAAAGTGGTATTGTCCTTGAGAAGTGCTTCATCTGTGTTGTTTTAAATATTTCTTTCCTTTTTTCGAGCAAACAGGGATGCTAGCATTTAGTTGTCCTCTTGTCTTTGCACAACAGGATCATCCTTATTTGAAGAAAAATATGGAGTACGTGAAGTGCCTAGTTCCGATTATGCCAGGATAAAGAAGCCAAGCCTCTCTTCTTAAGAAGGGAGCAGTTGAAGGATGGTTACATTATTGCCAACAAGAACAAACTAACTTCAGCTCAGAAGGACTCGCGGATCTGCATCTTTGTTGTTGTGATGGCCAGTACAATGTTGTTTCACGATTCCTTCTGGTGAGTTCCATTTTTTTAAATGTGTGCTCTGCATGGATCATGTAGGTTGACTATTTAAACTGTTAATTCATAGTACAGTTTGCTTTATGCTAATCACTTTTTTTGTATTTATGCAAACAGGGGTGCTCAGCTTGATTTCAATGGGAACTGCACAAAATGTTCACGAATACATCGAATATTATCGAATCATTCATTTCCACCACAAGAAAGGAGGTGCCGATACGTTCAAGGCGTTGCAACATATATAAGGGCAAAATCATACAAGCTACGCACGAACTTGGTTGATTTTGGTGGAACTGCACAAAAAGAATAGCTGGTTTATTTAGCACGAGGTGCCATGTCAATGTGTGAACTGATGGCTAACCCTGCTGTAACATCCCAAAATTCTAAATTTTGGAATGTTATAATAAATAAATATAATTGATTGATTGTTTGACTGATGGTCTGAAATTGAGTGAATTCGAAACTTTTTGAAAGTTAAATGAGAGGGAATAAAAGGACTTTCCCAAACTTTCATATTTGCTTTATGATCTTCGTGAATTCAAATTCTTTTCAAATACAAAACCCTAGAGAGAAGATGACATGACTTCTTCCATTTATTTAAATGACAAGGGGTGTTGAAAATAATTGAATTTCATTTGGAAATATTTCAATTCATAAACTTCATGCAGCTCAATGATTTTCATGAGAGGAGATAAAATGACTTCTTCAAATTATAAGAAATATGAGTTGGGAGTTTCAAAGAATTAAATTCAAAGTTCTTTTGAATTTATTTTCAATTTGGAGTTATTTGAGTTTTATTTAAATTATTTTTCTCCAAAAATAAAATATATGGAAATTGGGTAACATGATTCCCTACAACAGAAAATTGGAGAGAAATAAATCTGAAATCATTTTGATTAAAATGATTTTTATGGGATTTTATTAGACCAGTAGCACTCTTTGAATTATTAGAATTTGTGTGTGTTTTATTTAATGCTAGAAAAATGTCCATGTTGTAGGAAATATTTTTCTGAAAATTTTGATATATTATATGCCTATATAATATATATTTTTTCATTTTGTTTTTTTTCTGTTGCCTGGAAAATCTTTATAGAAAATTAAAAAAATCCGCCGACTGGGCCGGCCCAGCTCCCAGGCCAGACCACGGCCCAGCCCACGCCGCCGCCATCCCCGAGCTCCCGAGCGGGAGACCCGCCGCCGCACGACTCCGCCGCCGCTCGCCGTGGTCGCCCCGGCCTCCTCCTTGCCCCTCGTGCACGCCAAGCCACCACCTCCCCTCCCCTCCTATAAAATCGCTGCCTCGGGCCCCGTTCCTCTCCTCCCCACTTCTCGCAGCCGCGCCTCACGCTGCATCTCGTGCCGCCGCTGCACTTCACCGCGCCGCCGCCCGCTGCTGCTGCACCGCGCGCCGCCTGCGTTGCCGCCACATCTCGCCGCACTGCGCCGCCGCCGCACTTCGCCCGCGCTGCACCCCCTCCGACGCTGCTGCCCGCACTGCGCCGCCCCACATCGTCGGAGCCACCGCGACACTCACCGGAGTTAACCACCGCCGCCTCCGGTTTATTTTCCTCGAACCGGTATAACCAATAAAACCTGACCCGGTTTTCTCTTCCGTTTTTTTCATTTATACGGTTTATTGTTTTAGGTTAAGTTAATCAGAGATTATTCGTCCGTTAGTTCTCTGTAGTGAACGATTTTGTTCTGTAGGGATCTATAGCGAACGTTCTCTATTTAGATCTTTCCTTTTTTTCTTTTTATTTTTCGGCCAGGGACCTATTCATGATAATTTTCTTTATAGATCAGTCCCTGTACTTCAATCAATCACCACTTTTTACTCATTTGTCCAAATTCAACGAAACCAACGCCCACGTCTTCATTGTGATCCCATCTATCCATTAATCCAACCCAAACTTGTTTTTTAAAATTTTAAAATTTGAATTAGATCAGATTTGAATTCAAACTTCGTTTGATCATAACTTGAGTTCCGTAGCTCCGTTTGAGTTGATTCTTTTTGCAAATTGAAGCTCTTGACCTAAACTTTCTGATAAGGACAAATTCATATAATTTTGGTACTGTTAGAAATTGTTTTATGTTGCAAGAGCTATTTGCTTGGTTTTAATGTTTTCCGAATCGACTTTTTTGATTTTCTGATCTTTTGAGTGATTCACTACTAGGGAAAAGGCTAGCAGCAGCGCGGGTTTTAGACCTATCAGTAGCGCGGGGTGGTGCGCTACTGATAAGGTGCTACAGCTAATGAATAGCAGTAGCGTGCCTCCACCCACGCTATGGCTAAATCGACTTAGTAGCAGCGAGTTCCACTTGGAGCGCTGCTGGTAATTAGTAGTAGCGCTTCTCTCTACCCGCGCTGCTACTATTATTTCGTAGTTTATTTCTTTTTTATTTCATGTTGTATTCGTACACCTTTACACAAATTTTCATACAACAGGAATTTACAAATTGTTTTTACATCATCATGAGTTATTACATCACGGGGTGAAAGAACCGTGTGGACTAGTTTCAAGTGGACGGACATCCACTTGAAACTAATCCGCGGTTCTTTCACCCAATGATATAATAAATATCATCATCATCATCATTATATCATTAACAACTTATCATCATCATCATATCATTGGTCACTAGTCGTAATCACAAGTACTCCTGATATCTTCAACTCTAACACATTGTATCACATAATAAACATATTGTACCTCATAGGACCTACTACATTCTCTTAGGACCTACTATATTCTCTAAGGTAAAATAGCAAAAAACAAGATAGCCCCTCGCTCTCCATTATGGAGAATGCAGATTATCCTGTCTCCAATTCTTGCCTTTTGCTTAATGTTGCTTCCAAGAACGTCCTTATGAATGTCCAAAAAAAATTTCCACTCTTTGATTAGCATGTGTTCACCGGTTTCAGAAATTCGATATGCACAGGTGAGATCCATAGGATGACCTGGCTGTAGGTTCAGAACTTCAAGGCGACCATTGTAATACATCAGATGAGGCACACAATCCATCAGGATTTTCTGTTGAAAAACGTAGTAATAACTTCGTAGTTAGCAATGATGTACTAGTTTTAGAAGTATGCAAAAGATGCACGGATATCGTAATAGTAAAATATCTTACCAGGGTATCTCCATAGAAGTTATCGTGGTTCAACACGTGCATTAGTGGCACGTATTCACCATAATTTGGAGGAGTTCGATAATAGGTATTGTAATTCTCAAAAAAAGTACAATAAGCAATCAGATGATTTTTCTCCTTATAAGTTAATTCGGAGCCATCAGTGTAGTGGGTTTTGTCTACCATCTTCTGCACATTTTTTGAAGATTCAAAATAAGTTGTCAATGGAAATAAGTTGTCAACTATTTTGAAATAAACAATATAAATTAGTTAATAACTATGTTTGAGAAACTCACATTGCGGTAGAATTGGAAGCGTATCAACAAGGACCCAAATGTCCATATTGTCTTGCTCGGTCAGGATGACCAAGATCCATGGTGACAATCATACCCTCATAAAAACCATACATTTTGCAAATGCTTCCCAATTTTGACAACCAAAATGGGTTATGCTCTGAGAATTATATAGATTTACTTCAAAATCGATATCATGATGGGTCCTTAGGTGTATTTTGTTTGTCTGAAAATTTTCATGGTCTTCAAAACCCATCCTCTCCAAGACATAGCGTCTTGCATGGCATGGGATAAGCTAGTCGAATTGTAAAAGATGAAAATTAGACGTTGAAATAGTTGAATTCATGCTTAATTATGAAAAAACACTTTTCGTTGTTGCGTACCGTTTCAACATCGAAGGTCTCCTCGAGCTTAATGCTGAAGCGCCGATCTTCGTCCAGCTCAACGAACCTGTCGCACATACCTCGATCGTTGTGGCACCAGCTGCACTCCCCCGGGAGACTGTCGTCATCGAGTACGACATTTCCTACGTTCATAATTCAAAGATTAAACTTGTACAATTAAATATATGTACTAAAAAACCTAAATTAGATCATTATTTTTCAAAGAAAATCCAGGCCACTCGATATTTCCCACATATTCTAGCACAAGTCATGCCAAAATTCACGAAAAAATCCGGCATGACCTTTGCTAAAAAAGGACATATCGAGCGCCTGAAATTTGTCGGAACGGAAATTAATCAACACTCCGGCAAAACACAGGCCACTCGGAGGTGTAACCAAAACATGAAATAATTGCTTAAACTAAAAAATAACACCAAATATGGCATGTTCAACTAGTTCTATTAATTCAACTAGTTCTATTAATTCAACTAGTTCTTACTAAATATAAACTTAGTATAAAAATAAAAAAAACTAGTTCTTTCTAAAAATGAAGTAGTTCAACTAGTTATTAATTTACTTACTATACTAGTTCAACTAAAACTTAACTAGTTCAACTAAAACTAAACTAGTTCTATTAATTCAACTAGTTCTTACTAAATATAAACTTACTATAAATAGAAAGAAACTATCACATCTACTACTACTAATTAACATCTAACTACTACATCTACTACTAATTAACATGTACTACTGCTAATTATACAACTAGTTTACCATCACTACTAGTAATTAATATCCACTACTTCTAAAAATCATTATCTATGAACCCTAAATTAACATCTACTACTACTAAAATCATCTACTAACTAAGCAAAGAGAGAGGGGGTTGGGGAGGGGTG
>NC_041388.1:655580188-655676206 GCF_002162155.2 Triticum dicoccoides | reverse complement strand
GGAGGGCTCGGGATCGGGAGGGCGGCGGGCTCGGCGGGCTCGGTCAAGGGCGGCGACGGTGAGGTCGAGGGCGGCGACAGTGTGGTCGAGAGCGGTGGCGGTGAGGTTGAGGGCGGGCGGCGGCGGCGGCGGTGAGGGCGCAGGCGCACTCGGGCTCGGGCGGCGACGACGGGGAGTAGGGGAACAAGCCGGTGGGGGGGAGGAGGACTTAGCAAAATTTTGATGCGGGGGGTGGTTAACTCGAACTAGCAGTAGCGCACGTACGGAAAACGCGCTATAGCTAACTTATCTGCAGCGCGTTTGGGAAAAACCGCTACTGCTAATGGAAGCAGTTATTTCTTCTGTTTAGTAAAAACATCAAAAATATACATTGGTCATCATTGATCTTTTTGTGTATAATCTAAATAGTCAACATGAATCCTCACTGTACCTGTATAGGTACAGGCGAGGATTCATATTGCAACCACAAATCATACACATATAGTTCAATCAAGACCAAGTGCTCAAGATAGGTTGCGAAGAAACATATTTAAGGTGGTAAACACCTTGTTCGCTTAGCAGTATGGGACTAAACTTAATTAGTTGCGGTCATACTTACCAGCAGCGAGTTTTGAGCAAAACCGCTGCTACTAAGTTCTTTAGCAGTAGCGCGTCCATGGGAAGGGTGCTACTACTATATCTAGCCTGGAGGCAACACCGTGGCAATTATAGTAGTAGCGCTCTTTTCACCTAGAGCGCTACTGCTACTCAGTCATTAGCAGCGCTCTTTTCTAAAGCTCGTTGCTTCTAATTAGCAGTAGCGTCTGTTTTTAGACCGCGCTGCTGCTAAGATTCTGTGTATAAGGTTTTCCCTAGTAGTGGATTGCTTATGTGTGGTTACTATTGCTTGCTTACGATAGATTGACCGGAGTGTGACGAGTAGAACTATCAAGAGTCTTGAGTGCGAATCATCTTCATCAACATTGCAGGCAAGTTCACACTTTGATCATACCTCTTTCATACCCAGTTTTTATGCATTAGTTTTACCCTCAAACATTGCATGAGTAGGATAGATAACATGTGGGTATTGGGAAGTAGTTGATGAGGTAGGAACCTATTACCTATTTATTATCAAACCCTTGGGAGTTACTATTACGTTATGCTTACATTGCCATGCTATGCTCGTAGACGTGGATTGGGTTTTGAGAGTATTCATGGCAGATGTGAGATTGTTAATTAATGGTTTACTTAAGGTGGCAACTTAAACACACATCTGGGTGGATTGAGGCACCGGGTTATTCCAGGATTGCCTGTCTAGGCACCTGGGTAGACCAGGATTGCTTTTTTTTATGGACCGCCACCCAGGATCGAAGGGATCATGAGATTATTCATACTAGAAACTTCCATGTGCAGCCACAAGCTATTATGGGCTCTAGCATAGTTGATTAAGTTGTGCAAACTCTTACAGGGTAGACTAGCAGATGTAGGGGAAAGTAGGTGTAACGGTCTATCCATCGTAAGGTGCTAGCGCTTCTGAAAGACTATGTCTCGGTCATCCGTTTCTCAAACACCATGTAGAGCGAGAAACCAAACGGAGGCGATCGAGTCTTGTCGGGAAAAGTGCGCAAACCTCTGCAGAGTGTATAAACTAATCTTGGTTAGCCGTGTCCCCAGTTATGGACAGCTTGAGTATCTGGTACTTGGATTATCATGTGAATCTCAACATGTTACTCTAAAAATTAATTTTGTTGGGTTTTGTTTAATGATGATGCTTAATTGGGATTGAGGATGTTGTCAACCATTCTCAATGTTTAACAACTACCATGATAGTTAAATAAAATTTATTCCTTTGCAGTAGGGAAAAATTGGCTTTTCGCAAAAACCTTATAACCGTAGAGCTTTTCCACCAGCCAAATATGCATGTAGTGATAGCCATTGTTCATCATTCTCTATGGTGTGAATTTGCCAGTACATTCAATGTACTGACCCTCTGTGGCTGCAACGTCTCATGTTGCAGGATTTCTTACGACGAGTAAGAGATACGTTAGGGTTACGATTTCTACACTCAACTTTGCCGTTGGTGTTGATGGGAATCCACAACCTTGTTACTTCCGCTATTTTGGATTGAGGTAATAGTATTTACGTTACTTTATACATGTGATTTACCTTTGTTATAAATCCTCGAGTACTATGTGTGTCAGTATACCGATCCAGGGATGACACTTAAGCACAGAGACTTGACCCATTCGGGTCGGGTCGCTACAAGATGGTATCAGAGCACATGTTGACTGTAGGACGTGACCCTAGAAACTGGCAAGCCCATAGCAAAGATTTTTTTCTACAACTTTCCCTTTCAAAAAGATCCTTTACCTCTCTTATCTTCTGAGCTTATTCAAAAATTCCCTTTTAGTGAGACCATATCCCTTTTCCCTTTGGATCACTCGAAGATTCGACGGATAAGACCACTCCAAGAAGTACAAGATATCGGACAACTAAGACCACTTTGGAATGAAGAGTATTTTCCGTGCATCCGAATAATGGAAACTACAATGGTTGAAGACCGAAGACAAGTAGAATTTGAAGGCTCTGAAGAATTCCCAGATTTGTATGACCTAGGAAGGCTACCCTTATGGAACTTGGCAGACTATGGAAGTTGTCAATACCCGAGATCAAGGTGTATCGGATAAAGACCGGAGCATGTAGAGTTAAGAACTCCAGGATTTATCAAGAAAACCCTAAGGCAGGAGATATCAACTATGGAATGATAGCTCATGGAAATGACAAGAGCAGAAACACAGCTATCCATGATGTTATGGCCCGCTTATGCTATTTTCACCGTACTGAGTTAAGCATGCATATGCATGGAACGATTGGATGGTAGAAGGCTGATGGAGCATCTATCAGCAAGAGGTGAAGTTTTAACCTTAGCTAGTGTATCACCAGGATCTGGGGTAGTACATCAAGAAGTTTAAGGTGGAGCTCCATGAAGCCGTATTAGACAAGGAAGCATTTCATGAGGAACTCAGGATCCTAAAGATGCGAGTAGCCAAGCTGGAGGAGCTACAACCTTGAGATACCGGAGATTTGTCAGGAACTGAAGGATAGTATGACCATGGTTCATGTGAAGAATGTTGAAACCAGAAGTTTGGAACGCAACTCCAGAATATTAAAGGACGTCGCGAGAGATTTCACGTCAACAGAGATGATCTGGCAAAAGAACTTGAGAAGACAAGCATGATCGGAAGAAGCCGTTGGAGGCATGAACAAGACTTGAAGAGTTTGGAGACGTTGAAGATTTATTGACCTTTAGAAAACCAAACCCCTGTTATATACCTATGTTAGATGCGACGTTCGTGAACTGTCATTTGCTTGATGTTTTCCCGACAGCCACAAATAAAATCTGCCTTTTCAAAACTTTTTGTTTGTATTGTGTGCATCCCTCTCCCTCTCTCTTATCTTACCCCAAACCCACATGGACCCAATAGAGGATGAATGAAGATGAGCTTATATTTTCTGGACCGATGAGTTAGTTGGAGACAGACCGATGGATTCAGAACATGGAGGATCACATGAAGAATAACCCTATAGTCAGAAAGGATATGACCTAGCATGCTCTTCAGTGCTTTGAAAGAGGTGCTGCTACTTGGTGGAGGATATACCAAACCATTAATGGATGGCAAGGAGTAACCACTTGGAGAGAATTAAAGTTGACTCTGCAAAGATCTCACCTTGTGTCCCAGAAGTTGAAGCCTTATGGAAAGGATATGAGGAAACCTTGTGCATGCAAGATTTGTGGAGAAATAGGACACACCCGTAAAGAACACAAGGATGAATACCCTAATTGTGAAGGAAGTCACCCAGTTGAAGAATGCCCAATCAGATTACTTGTTTCTTGTGTGAAGGGACTACCCACTATCCTACTCAGTGTCACATTTACCCCATGGTACGAAGAACCGCACAGCAGAAGAAAGAAGTAAAGAAAGGAGCCCTTATGGAAATTTTAGAAGAAACCATGATGGAGGACACACCTAAAGAAGACCTGAGTAAACCATGCACTAAGACTTGCTATTCGTGTGGAGAAGAAGGACACATCTCCCAGAATTGTTTGAATGGGGATCTAGTATAATTCCCGACAGAGGAAGTAGAATATGACCCACAAGAAATAGAAGCCATGATTGGCATGGAAAGGTCTAGGAAGAGAAGCAGATTGGATTCCAGGAAGGGCCTGAGTCATATAACCTGTTACAGGTGCAAGGAGTCAGGGCATTACCTCAACAGTTGCCCAAAACGGAAACCTCGGTACTTGTCAGAAGTAATATGTTTTCGTTGTAGTAGAGAAGGGCACTTTGCCAGAGAATGCCCCAAGGAGAAGGTAACTTGTGCTAGATAGTTGAGTTCGCAACAAAAGAAATGGAGTAGTAGAAGTGAGAACATTTTCTTTTATATTGAGGTGTTGAGTTGAGACATGTAATGGAAAAGCGAGAGATTGTAATCACTTGAGAATGAATAAAGTTAAGCACCGTTGGTACTAATATGGATTTTATGAGTTGTTACCCTATGAAGAAGAATTTTTACCATTTTGAGGATATGAGGAATATGGTCTATGGAAGATTTGTGCATTTTAAGGGTGGTAGTACCCTGTAAGAACCGTTGACCCCTAGAAAAGATAAGGATATTCCACTGAGTGGATTTCGGACAAAATGAATACGAGTTTTGTCTCGATATGTGTGATACCCCAAGAGTGTGTAGGATGAAGTTGGAGACCGTCAGTTATTTGGACCAAATGTGATCAAGGAGATTTGAGATAGACTGAAGGTAGCTCAGTCCAGGCAGAAGAGTTATAAAGACTAAAAAAGGCAAGGAGGTAGTCTATGAAATTGGAGATAGAGCATGTCTTCGTGTGTCCCCTCTGTGGGAAGTTAAACGATTTGGAGTTAAGGGACAGTTGGCCCCGAGATTTGAAGGACCATACCGAGTTTTGGAGCGTATGGGAGAAGTGGCCAACAAGTTAGAGTCACCCGAAGGACTGTCAGGAGTTCAAGATGTGTTTCACATTTCCCAGTTGAAGAAGTGCCATGCAGAGATGGCCAATATTCCCCTATAAGGACGCTTGACCCTGGAAAGGATAATGATGTTCCATGAAGTGGAGTATGGACTTCATAAGTATAAGTTTTTAACTCGGTATGTGGGATATCCCACGAGGATGAAGAGATAAATTACTATTGGATATAAAGGAGGTATGATGTCGGAAATATGGATCAATGGAAACTCCATGATAAGTTTGAGTAAACATGTCCTAGTTTGGTGCCAACAGAAGGAAGGAAGACAGTACAACTGGATGGATTTTAGTATACTAGGAAAGCTGGAAGTTGAGTTGGAGTAATGATCAGTTGCCCGACGATAAGTTCAAGGACTACAAGTGATGAGATGGGCCATAACCCACAGGCCCCAAGACCTACCAAGAAGCAAGCACATTCTTGCTGAAGGAAAAACCCTGGAGGAAGATACGATTTTATCGGCAGATGATCTTATAGAGTAATGCAAAACCGAGAGTTGTCAAGGAACGATAGATGTTTGTCTGGCTTGCAGAATCTATGGATTTATCCGAACTTGGTTCATCGACAAGAGAAATTCTGCAATGCTTGTGAGGATGACTGAGTGTTAGAATGCGAGATTCGCTAAACCATGTACAAGGTAATGATTTGGGTGTGGGATGGATTGATCACCATACCGACTTACTCTTATTGTTCGCCTTGATATATGGGATGGTAAATCTGAGTGACTTACCTATAGTAGAGAGACGACGATCAAAACTCTGTTTAAACATTAGAATGGTATAAGAAATTTTTCCCTTGTACAAGGCAGCTTTTGCCAACCGTAGGTTATACGGTGAGGATCAACCCAGACCCATTTCCTGTAGGAGAAACCATAAATGGTTGACCACCATGAGATATCGATAGTTATTTAGTATTGGCGCCAGACCCGACAGGTAAGAAGACCCAGTCTCGGAATAACCTTACCAAGATGAAAGGACAAAAGAATTGAGGAAAAGGTTATGCCGTTACCGGAAGAACCCAGAAAAAAGAATTATACTGAAGATCTGAGAAGACCGGCCCTATCAAGAATAAGGATGGAGTATACGAGTATTGATGGGACTGTAACAATGTTTCTAAGGGTGGTAGCACCCGAGACCCCGAAGGCGATCGATGGATTTTGAGAATACCTCGAACCTAACCTATTTATTTCTAGCCTCTCCGAATCTCGAGGATGAGATTCCTTTTAACGGTGGTAGGTTTGTAACATCCCAAAATTCTAAATTTTGGAATGTTATAATAAATAAATAGAATTGATTGATTGTTTGATTGATGGTCTGAAAGTGAGTGAATTCGAAACTTTTTGAAAGTTAAATGAGAGGGAATAAAAGGACTTTCCCAAACTTTCATATTTTCTTTATGATCTTCGTGAATTCAAATTCTTTTCAAATACAAAACCCTAGAGAGAAGATGACATGACTTCTTCCATTTATTTAAATGACAAGGGGTGTTGAAAATAATTGAATTTCATTTTGGAAATATTTCAATTCATAAACTTCATGCAGCTCAATGATTTTCATGAGAGGAGATAAAATGACTTCTTCAAATTATATGAAATATGAGTTGGGAGTTTCAAAGAATTAAATTCAAAGTTCTTTTGAATTTATTTTCAATTTTGAGTTATTTGAGTTTTATTCAAATTATTTTTCTCCAAAAATAAAACATATGGAAAATAGGGTAACATGATTCCCTACAACAGAAAATTGGAGAGAAATAAATTTGAAATCATTTTGATATTTTTAAAATGATTTTTATGGGATTTTATTAGACCAGTAGCACTCTTTGAATTATTAGAATTTGTGTGTATTTTATTTAATGCTAGAAAAATATCCATGTTGTAGGAAATCTTTTTCTGAAAATTATGATATATTATATGCCTATATAATATATTTTTTATTTTGTTTTTTTCTGTTGCCTGGAAAATCTTTATAAAAAAATAAAATAAAAAATCCGCCGACTGGGCCGGCCCAGCTCCCAGGCCAGGCCACGGCCCAGCCCATGCCGCCGCCATCCCCGAGCTCCCGAGCGGGAGACCCGCCGCCGCACGACTCCGTCGCCGCTCGCCGTGGTCGCCCCAGCCTCCTCCTTGCCCCTCGCGCACGCCAAGCCACCGCCTCCCCTCCCCTCCTATAAAATCGCCGCCCCGGGCCCCGTTCCTCTCCTCCCCACTGCTCGCAGCCGCGCCTCGCGCTGCCGTCCGCTGCTGCTGCACAGCACGCCGCCTGCGCCGCCGCCGCACTGTGCCGCCGCCGCACTTCGCCCGCACTGCACCCCCTCCGTCGCCGCTGCCCACACTGCGCCGCCCCACATCGCCGGAGCCGTCGTGACACTCGCTGGAGTTAACCGCCGCCGCCTTCGGTTTATTTTCCTCGACCGGTATAACCAAAAAAACCCGACCCGGTTTTTTCTTTTATACGGTTTATTGTTTTAGGTTAAGTTAATCAGAGATCGTTCGTCTGTTAGTTCTCTGTAGTGAACGATTTCGTTCTGTAGGGCTCTATAGCGAACGTTCGCTATTTAGATCTTTTCTTTTTTCTTTTTATTTTTCGGCCAGGGACCTATTCGTGATAATTTTCTTCACAGATCAGTCCCTGTACTTCAATCAATCACCACTTTTTACTCGTTCGTACAAATTCAACGAAATCAACGCCCACGTCTTCGTTATGATCCCCTCTATCCATTAATCCAACCCAAACATGTTTTTTGAAATTTTAAAATTTGAATTAGATTAGATTTGAATTCAAACTTCGTTTGATCATAACTTGAGTTCTGTAGCTTCGTTTGAGTTGATTCTTTTTGCAAATTGAAGCTCTTGACCTAAAATTTCTGATAACGCCAAATTCATATAATTTTGGTACTGTTAGAAATTGTTTTATGTTGCAAGAGCTATTTGCTTGGTTTTGATGTTTTCCGAATCGACCTTTTCGATTTTTCTGATCTTTTGAGTGATAGCTTATGTGTGGTTACTATTGCTTGCTTACGATAGATTGACCGGAGTGTGACGAGTAGAACTATCAAGAGTTTTGAGTGTGAATCATCTTCATCAACATTGCAGGCAAGTTCACACTTTGATCATACCTCTTTCATACCCAGTTTTTATGCATTAGTTTCACCCTCAAACATTGCATGAGTAGGATTGATAACATGTGGGTATTGGGAAGTAGTTGATGAGGTAGGAACCTATTACCTGTTTATTATCAAACCCTTGGGAGTTACTATTACATTATGCTTACATTGCCATGCTATGCTCGTAGACGTGGACTGGGTTTTGAGAGTATTCATGACAGATGTGAGATTGTTAATTAATGGTTTACTTAAGGTGGCAACTTAAACACACATCTGGGTGGATTGAGGCACCGGGTTATTCCAGGATTGCCTATCTAGGCACCTGGGTAGACCAGGATTGCCTGTTTTTTTATGGACCACCACCTAGGCTCAAAGGGATCATGAGATTATTCATACTAGAAACTTCCGTGGGCAGCCACAAGCTATTATGGGCTCTAGCATAGTTGATTAAGTCGTGCGAACTCTGACAGGGTAGACTAGCAGATGTACGGGAAAGTAGGTGTAACGGTCTATCCATCGTAAGGTGCTAGCTCTTCTGAAATACTATGTCTCGGTCATCCGTTTCTCAAACACCATGTAGAGCGAGAAACCAAACGGAGGTGATCGAGTCTTGTGGGGAAAAGTGCGGAAACCTCTACAGAGTGTATAAACTAATCTTGGTTAGCCGTGTCCCCGGTTATGGACAGCTCGAGTATCTAGTACTTGGATTATCATGTGAATCTCAGCATGTTACTCTAAAAATTAATTTTGTTTGGTTTTGTTTAATGATGATGCTTAATTGGGATTGAGGATGCTGTCAACCATTCTCAATGTTTAACAACTACCATGATAGTTAAATAGAATTTATTCCTTTACAGTAGGGAAAAATTGACTTTTCGCAAAAACCTTATAACCGTAGAGCTTTTCCACCAGCCAAATATGCATGTAGTGATAGCCATTGTTCATCATTCTCTATGGTGTGAATTTGCCAGTACATTCAATGTACTGACCCTCTGTGGCTGCAACGTCTCATGTTGCAGGATTTCTTACGACGAGTAAGAGATACGTTAGGGTTATGATTTCTACACTCAACTTTGCCGTTGGTGTTGATGGGAATCCACAACCTTGTTAGTTCCGCTATTTTGGATTGAGGTAATAGTATTTACGTTACTTTATACATGTGATTTACCTCTATTATAAATCCTCGAGTACTGTGTGTGTCAGCATACCGATCCAGGGATGACACTTAAGCACAGAGACTTGACCCATTCGGGTCGGGTCGCTACACCTGCCCATTCCACAGTCGTGGGAATTTGATATTTTGGAATGGGAAAACCTTGTCAACGTTTGTTCATTGATGTACGCAAAACAACACACATTTGACATTTTGGAATGGGACAACCTTGTCAAATTTTGCTCATTGATGTTAGCAAGAAGACATGCATTTGATATTTTCGAATGGGACGCCCTTTGCTATTAGCAGCATCTATCAATTTTTCTTTATTCTTTAGTTGTGAAGTAAATATTGGCTCTGACATGTGAATCGCTGAGATGCATAATCATCAATTGTTTTGAATGTTCTCTATGAATTGCCAGGCCTGTGTGTTGATTGCAATGTACAGGAACGCTAAATTTTGTACTCCCTCTATTCCTTTTTACTTAGCATATTAGATTTCTTTCAAGTCAGTTGATTTTACATTATGAATGTTGATACTTTTTTCTGTAAGATTGGTCAAAGTAGAGATACTTTGACTTCAGACAAAACTTATATGTAGACTAAAAAGGACCGGAGGGAGTACATGTGAAACTGCTGCAAACGAGGTGATCACCCTTGGAGTAGTACGTATTGTTCTGCATGTTCATCCAATGCCAATGATACAAGAATTCAAACAAATCGAACTAAATTCATTCATACATTATCAACTTTCATATAAACATGTTGGATTTCATTACATTTCATACATTCTTCACCTAAAAAGGGGTGTGCTTGAGGTATAATTAATTAACTGTATCACCCATGTCCGGCTGAGCCAAACAGAAGCTTCTTCTCCAACGAACTGAGCTTCAATGACATAACAGCAGGTGCAGTTGCGTCACTTACATGTGGGCCAGATGCCTCTTGGGCCCACATGCCAGTGACCCAACTGCACCTGTAGTTAATTAACTGGAGCAGTGTCCTTCTCCAACATAGCTCTCTGACTCCACGTCGCCGCCAAGAAGCTAATCGGCCATCAATGGTCAACCCGCCTAGCTTGGCTTCCAACTAGAGGGTAGCAACGGTGGCCTTACTTGGACTCGAGCGGCGGCGACCTACCGTGTTCTACTCTTCCTCGTTTTTTGTGTGGCGCAGCCTCATTGGCAGCGAGGCGGGGCCTCGACGGAGCCGGCGATGTCCTCTGTCTCGTTGTCGATGGGGCAGCGCCTCGGCGGAGCGGGGGAAATCCTCCCCCTCGTTGCCGGCAGGGTGGGGCCTTGGCTGAGTCGACGATGTCCTCTGCCTCGTTGTTGGCGGGGCGGGGCCTCGGCGGAGCCGGCGGTGTCCTCTGCCTCGTTGTTGGTGCCGCGGGGCCTTGGCGAAGCCGGCGGTGTCCTCTGCCTCGTTGTTGGCGCCACGGGGCCTCGGCAGGCCGGCAGTGTCCTCTGCCTCGTTGTTGGCATCGTGGGGCCTCGTCGAGCCAGCGGAGCGGGGACTCGTCGGAGCCGACATTATCCTCTGCCTTGTCCTTGGTCTCGCCAAACAGCGCCTCGCCCACTTCATCGCCCTCTTTGTAGGTGGCCACAGCCTTTGCCACCAATATGCAGTACCGCCAGCGCTCGAGGCGGCCCTCGCGGGCGGAGCGGTACAAGTCGAGCAGCGCCTCCTGCTCCGCCCGCTCCGCGGTGATCTGCTCCTCCGCCTGTAGGTGCTCCTGGAGGAGATGGTGGTTGTAGGCGGCGTCGGCCTGCGCCTCCCGGAACTGCTCCTAATGCTTCTGCCTCACCGTGTCCATGTATTGGGCACGGGCCTCGCCGATGGTCATGGTGTAATGCACCAGCGAGGATGGCGCGCAGGAGGGGGTTGGCACCGGATCGTCGACTACCATGTTCTCCATTGGGACATCATCGTCCTCCGGCTGCCTGCCGGCCAGCCAGTCAGCAGCAATCTCCGCCATCTCCTTGTGGTCCATCGTTCGCCTGTCCCGAAGAGCGCTGGAGCGCGAGGAAGCCATGGTGGGAGTAGTGGTGTGGACAGGAGAAAGGGAACTGAGGCGGATGACTGTGGCTATGGCCGGCGCAGCAGTTTATATAGCAATGGTAGGTGGCGGAGGGACGAACGTGTGGCGTCGGAGTAGCCACCTCGGCAACCGCATATCATTAATGTGGGCGGCAAATGGACGGACGGACAGCACTTGTGTCGTTTGAAGGCAGAGCAATCGCCTACACCGGGAAGCGGGGCGGGTGGCGCTGACCGTTTCGGGCGAAAAGCGTGTGCAGGCAAGGGAGGCGGTCTGGGTGGGCCAGGGCAATCAGACTCGTGCTTGGCAGCGGGTCGGTCCAGCAGCCGGGACATTATGGCTCGCCAGCGAGCTCGTCGAGCTGAGCGACGACAATCAAACGATGGACGTAGCTTCCGACCATGAGTCGGCGCCACTGTCCAAGAAGGTTCATGCCGTGTTCACCATAGAGAAGGTGTGGCCCACTTCGACGCCCTAATGGCGGAGGAGCTACCAGCGCAGGAGGGCATGTGCTGCAACCTCCGTCTCCTCAATGAGCACTGGTGAACAAGCGAATGACAATGTCGTCGCGGACATGTGGCCCTATGATCCTGGCTTCCCGAATGAGCAGCGGGCGCTGTATCAGACCATCCGTAGGGCCCGCGAGGCCCTCTCGGTCGTCCTTCGAGTTGTTGCACTCGCCGTGGCGCTGCCATCTCGCGTTGTCAACATGGTCAATGGCATGAGGAATGAGGAGATGACTTTACTTGGAGAGGATGACAGTGGGGACCCACCAGGGCCATAGCCGCACGTACGCAAGTGCTTCCTTATTATATACAATTGTAATATTTTTTGCTTCCTCCTGGTTTCCTGACATCACGGTCCCACACCATTGTCAACCTATCTAGTCAATAAACGAGAGAATTGCACAAGGAGCGGCCGACAGCTGGGACCAAGCATCTCGAGTAGTATATGTCTTTTTGAGGTGTGAGCACTGCAGAGTTTTTCTTGAGCGATGTTTTCGTTGTTGTTCAGAGGAGAGCAGGGTATTAAGTGGGCGGGATGTGGCCCATCTAGCCCAGGCAAGATATCCAGCCCAGATATTAACTTTTTTTCAAGATGAAAATGGCTAGCCCAGCTATACTTTTTTAAGGAATACCCAGGCAAGGTCAACTTGTTATTCTCCGCCCCGCTGGGATGCAAATCTTTCCTAGGAGGGATGCATTAGGCTTAACAAGAAAATGGGCTTTAAGAAATAATAAATGGGATGTAATTATAAAGACTGGGCAGTAACTATAAAAAATGCACCAAACACGCAATTACTTTATAAAATAATATTTCTGGATTTTGAAAATTTTAATTTCATTAATTGTTGCACGCGTAATGTTTCGTTGGATTTTTACGTAATACAAATTTATATTGAAATTGTATTTAATCTGACTAGAAATTTCGGGATAAAAATATTTCAGATCCCATCAAAATGTGGGAAATTTTATTGAATTCTGTTTTGAACAGTCGGTTGAAATTATTAATCGTTGTCCTAGCTAGAAAATGGGTTGTACTTTTAACAAACTGTAAATGGGTTGTAGTAAATTCCATTAGAATTCAAAAATGGGTTGTACATTCTTACAAATCGCAAATGGGCTATAAGTTCTCTGCCACGTACTTGTGGGCCTACTAAGTTGACGCGTATGCAAGGCTTTGTCAACTTATAGTCAACACATGGTTCTAGCAGCAGTGTCCATTGGATGTCCATCCAACGGATGTCGTGCTTCTTCTTCAATCTCGGATATTCCAGCTTCAGCCGCCCAAAAAATGATTCCTTCCCCTGACATCTGGGGCACACTATCTCGAAGGCTGACCTGTGGGCCTACTAAGTTGACGCGTACCAAGGGCTTTGTCAACTTAGTCAATATAAACGATTCTAGCTGCAGTGACCGTACGATGTCCATCCAACGGCCATTGTGATTCTTCAACCTCTGGTCTTCTTGCTCCAGCCGCCCAAAGCAGTGTCGTCCGTGCCGTCTGCTCCTGCCTCCCGTGGTCGACTGTGCTGCCGCAGAGGCCTCACCTCCCCCTACCACTCCCACCGCTGGCCAGGCCCTGCGGCGACGGCATCCTCACACTGTAGTCGAACCAGTGAACCCTCATACTCCTCTCCACGTGGGCATCCACTGCCGCGTCTTCCCCGGCTCCGTGTCGTCCCCTTCCTAGGCCTCTCTGTCGTCCACTGCCTTGGTGCTCTCGGCGCGGCATGGTCAATGTGGTCAATGACCGACTTCCATCGGAAGAGTATTCTACGTGGAGAGGCTGGCAGCTGGGTCCATGGCTGCAGCAAGGAAGTGCCTCCTTATTACGTGGAAAATAATGGTTCCTCCACCTGACAGCAGGGCCCACCGGATGGGCCACCGTATTTCATGAAAATAACATTTCCCCCTGACTGCTGGGACCCACCAGCTACATCTTCGCACGCAAGGAAGTGCCTGACAGTCGGGACCCACCTAGTCGAAGCGTACGTAGCAATGTCATTCTAGTCGCGAACGTGTACGTACATACTCGTCGATGTAGAGGCGTGCACGTGTGGTAGTAGAGGCACACACATAGCATGTACACGTACGTACATCGGCCAGGGTGCAAGAAAGTAAATACGGCCACGTACATACGGGCGGAGTCTCGAACGCCTACTCGCGCATACGTACGGCTAGGGCTCGTGTACATGGTTGTGGCCGGGTCGGAACAGAGAAATTGTGTCGTTGTCGTGTTAATGGGGAGGCAACAAAATCTGTCGTGTTCATCGGGAGGCAACGAAACGTGTGTTGTTCATTAGGAGCCAACCGGTTTGGACAAAACAGTCGATGGAAACGAGGCCTAGCGTACCGCAGAACGGAGGAAACGGCCTTGTGTTCGACCGGCCACAGTGGAAACGGGATCCTGTTCATCAGGAGGGGTCTGGCGTACCGCAAAACGGAGGAAATGGACCTCCTACGGTGGAAACGGGGTCCTGCTGATCGGGAGGGGTGTGGCGTACCGTAAAACGGAGGAAATGGACTTGTGTTGGAGTGCTACGGTCAAAACGGGGGTCATGTTCATCGGGAGGGGTGTGGCGTACCACAAAACGGAGGAAACGGACTTGTGTTGGAGCGCTACGGTCGAAACGGGGGGTCCTGTTCATCAGGAGGGGTGTGACGTACCGCAAAACGGGACTCCACGGGATATTGTTCATCTCCACCATCGACTACCTCCACGGGCTAATGTTCATCCACCGTCGACCTCCTCCAGCCTCCACCTGTGACTGTTCATCCCCGGGCAACTGTTCATCCAGCCTCCACCGCGCGCTCATCCACCGGCTACTATTCAACCAGCCCTCTCCACGGGGGTCCTACTCAACCCCCCCCCCACTAGCTATTGTTCATCCAGCCCTCCACCGGCTACTATTCAACCAGCCCTCCACCAGCTACTGTTCATCCAGCCCTCCACGGGGTCCTGTTCATCGAGCCCTCCACGGGGTCCTATTCATCCACCGGCTCGATCGATCGGGGTCATGTTCATCCAGCCCTCCATGGGGTCATGTTCATCCACCGGCTTGATCAATCGGGGTACTGTTCATCCAGCGGCAACGGCCTCTACTACCACGGGTTCCTGTTCATCCAACCCCCACCGGGAACTGTTCATCCAAACCCCCCAACAACACTCACTATTCATACAGAGGCAGCATCGATCGGCTTCAGTTAGCAGCAGTAGCGAAGGAATCACACTTGGGTTCAGTTAACAGCAAGGGATCGATCAATCGCTCGGGTTCAGGAACGCGTAGCCTGCAGTGCAATCGCTCGGGTTCAGTTAGAGCCCAACGCCTCGCTCGAGTTCAGTTAGAGCCCAACGCCTCACACACATGTGCGTACGTACGAGAGAAATGCGCATCACTTGGCCCCCGACCAGCCACCGTAACCGGGAACTCCCCGATATTTTCCTCGCCCTCGCGTCTACCATGGTTTTTTCCATCATGGACGGCCCAAAGAAGTTCATGCAGCTGCATCTCCGGCCCGCCCAGGATGAAAAGCCCATTTTTTGTCATGATTTTTTGTCATAGAAGTAGGACCCCGCCACATCTATGATGATACTGGGTTTTGTCACAATTTATCATCATAGAAGTGTCATAAGTATAACAGAAAAAATTCTTTTGGCCCAAAATGTCTCGGATGTGTCTTTTTTTGTAGTGAATTGAAACGTAATGCTTATATGATTGTACACTTGAGTGATTTTATGTCTAGAGTTAATGGTGAACTTAAACTTATTAGTAAACATGCTTCTATGGTTACCACTCAAGTGGAACAAGTGCTTAAAGCTCAAAATGATTTGCTCAATGAATTAAATAACAAGAAAAATGATAATGTTGTTAGAGTTGTGACTAGAGGGGGTAAAATGACGCAGGAAGCTTTGTATCCTGAGGGCCACCATAAGAGTGTTGAGCAAGATTCTCAGAAAATTAATTTCGATACACCTAGTCCTTCTAAGAAGAAGAAAAAGAAAAATGATAGGACTTTGCATGCTTCTAGTGAACCTGTTGTTGACACACTTGAGAATCCCAATGATATTTCTATTCTGATGCTGAAACACAATCTGGTAATGAACATGAACCTAGTGATAATGTTAATGATGATGTCCATATTGGTTCTCAACCTAGCAATAAAAACGATGTAGAGACTGAACCTGCTGTTGATCTTGATAACCCACAATCAAAGAATCAACGTTATGATAAGAGAGACTTCGTTGCTAGGAAGCATGGTAAAGAAAGAGAATAATGGGTTCAGAAACCCATGCCTTTTCCACCTAAACCATCCAAGAAAAAGGATGACGAGGATTTTGAGCGCTTTGCTGAAATGATTAGACCTATCCTTTTGCGTATGTGTTGACTGATATGCTTAAAATGAATCATTATGCTAAGTATATGAAAGAAATTGTTACAAATAAAAGAAAGATACCGGAAGCTGAAATTTCCACCATGCTTGCTAATTACACTTTTAAGGGTGGAATACCAAAGAAACTTGGAGATCCAGGAGTACCAACTATACCATGCTCCAGTAAAAGAAACTATGTTAAAACTACTTTATGTAATCTTGGAGCCGGTGTTAGTGTTATGCCTATCTCTTTATATTGTAGACTTGATTTGAATAAGTTGACACCTACTAAAATATCTCTGCAAATGGCCGATAAATCAACTGTTGTACCTATCGGTATTTGTGAGGATGTGCCCATGTGGTTGCAAACGTTACTATTTTAACGGACTTTGTTATTCTTGATATTCCCGAGGACGATAGTATGTCGATTATTCTTGGTAGACCCTTTTTGAGTACTACAGGGGCTATTATTGATTGCAACAAAGGCAATGTTACTTTTCATGTTAATGGTCATGAGCATACGTACACTTTCTGAGGAAACAACCTCAAGTCCACAGTATCAATTCTATTACAAAAATTTCAACGATTACTATTGGAGGTTTTAAATTCCCTCTTCCTACTATTAAGAAGAAATATGATATTCTTATTGTTGGGGACGTGCATATCCCCGTTTTGGTAACCTAGTGCTATTCGAAAATTCTCTAGTTTCATGCGATTCGGAATGAGTTTGTTAACAAGTCTTGATCAACCTTGTTGTGGATTCCTTTTGATGAGCAAGAGGTGGATGAAGTTAGAAAGCACAACTCTCTATACCCTCCTTTTACTTTTTGTTATTTAGATTAAATAGTATTTTTTGTATGTTTTCTGAATTATCCTTGGAATATAGAAATACCCTGAAAATAAAAGTTCTCCAAATGTCCAGAAAATGAAATATGATTTTTTGTAGAATATTTAAGAATATCTGGCACTGAGAACACGCCATGGGGCTCACCATATGGCCACGAGGGTCCAGGGCGCGCCCTCCCCCTGGGGCGTGCCCCCTGCCTCGTGGACCCCACGTGGCCCCCCTCCACTTATTCCAGCACCCACTCACTTCGTCTTCCTCCAGAAAAAATCCTCCCATACCTTAAACCTGTGTTCTAGCTCATCTTGCTGCCATTTTCGATCTCCTTGCTCAAAGCTCCATTCACAAAACTGTTTTGGGGGATTGTTCTTCGGTATGTGACTCCTCCAATGGTCCAATTAGTTTTTGTTCTAGTTCTTTATTTATTGCAAATTTTTGCTGCCTAGGTGACCCTGTTCTTGAGCTTGCATGACAAATTCATATGGTCCCAAGTAGTTCTAATGCATGATATAGCCTCTAGGCACTTGTGGGAGTAGTTGCTATCAATCTTGTGGAGTTTGGTTCACTTTTATTTTGAGTCTCTAAAAATTTCAGAAATTTTTCAGAGGGAGAAAATGTTGAAGAGATTGTTGAGAGGCTCTTCAAGACGAAGCTCGAAGGATGAGCAAAGTGAAGAGAATAAGAAGCCCAAATATAATCTTCCTCGCACCGCGGAGGTTCGGCCGTGTGAATGGCCTTGTGATGCATTCTTGAAGGCCGCCACCAGAATTTATGATGATTTCTATCACTTGGCTAAGAATGCAGGCCTCACCGACTTCCTCCACGACCATCTCGAACAGTATCTCCTACTCACTAATATTTTTGTGCAAAATTTTCATTTCCATGCAAGGAGATCACCACCTTCGGTAGATTTTTACTTATATGATGAGTTTAAGGAGATGTCACTCTATGATTTTTGTGTGGCTTGCAAGTTGCCTTTTGAGGGCAGCGTCGAGGAACCACACCCTAGTGATGTGGTAGAATTTATTGATGAAATTGTTGTAGGGGAAAAGAGAAAAAGTGTCGGATGCAAGAACTACTAGTATACATTTTCCTGTTCTATGTTACTATGCAATATTTGCTAGTAGATGTTTAATTGGTCGCGGGAACAGTGGGGGCCTCAGTGCTCCTGACCTCGCCATTTTGCGCCATGCTTTACTCCATGACAGAACTTTCAGTTTAGGCGTTATGGTTGCTAAACAGTTGAGTCTAAAATGTACAAAGGGCCCCATTTTTGGAGGTATCTTTGCTTCGCGACTTGCTAAATATTTTGAGATACCTATTAGACACTATGAGAAAGAAGAAAAGGTGCTTCACCCTATTTTCTTATACTATAAAAGTATGGTAGCACATGATTTTATTCGCGGTGATAAGGAGAATAGACTCATTTATAACCTGGTATTTAGTGAAGATACTTGTTAGATTATTACCCTTCCTTCACCTTCTTTGTTTAACATTCATTTAGGCACATACATCATCCTGCCCGATGACATTTATGCATATTGGGAGCAAACACGATCCCCGGAGCCTGAGCCATCTCCTGATACATATTAGGAGTCTATTTATCAGTGGGATCTGCAGGAGCTCGCTAACTAGTGGCATACCAATGATCCTCCTTAGTACACTGGAGAGGACCACTTTGATACCAACTTAGGCCAAAAGCCTAAGCTTGGGGGAGTACGTATTTCTCACCGATATAACATTCATGTTCACACACTCATGTCACTTGTCGGTGCTCATACTTTTTCATTGTACTATCCATGCTAGTTTATTTTCTTTTCGAAGCCTTCTTATTGTGTGCTTGAAAACCCTTAATAAAAAAATTAGTTGTAGCATTTAGCTAGTTTACTTTCCATGCCTGTAGCAGTAGTAACTAAAAGAAAACCCAAAAAGATTTCTCGTTCTTCTTTTGCTTGTTGGGAGCTTTCCCGTGTAAATATTTCTTTTCATTTATTTGGGGGTCGAGAGGAGGAGACCATGATGAAAATGTTACGTGGCTCTTATATGCATTATTGTTGATTTAACCAAGAGCCCATATTACCTTGTCTTCTCCCTTGTATAGAATGCTTGCATATTCCAGCTTCGTCCAATGCACGTGTGATACGTCTCCAATGTATCTATAATTTTTTATTGTTCCATGCTATTATATTATCTGTTTTGGATGTCAATGGGCTTTATTTTACACTTCTATATTATTTTTGGGACTAACCTATTAACCCAAGGCCCAGTGCAAATTGTTGTTTTTTTGCCTATTTTAGTGTTTCGTGGAAAAGGAATATCAAACAGAATGAAACCTTCGGGAACGTGATTTTTGGAACAAACATGATCCAGAGGACTTGGAGTGGACGTCAAGAAATAAACGAGGAGTCCACAAGGCAGGGGGCGCGCCGTCCCCCTGGGCGTGCCCTCCCCCCTCGTGGGCCCCTCGTGGCTCAACCGACCTACTTCTTCCTCCTATATATACTCATATACCCTGAAAACATCCAGGAGCACCAAGAAACCCTATTTCCACCGCCGCAACCTTCTGTACCCAAGAGATCCCATCTTCGGGCCTTTTCCGGAGCTCCGCCGCAGGGAGCATCGATCACGGAGGGCCTCTACATCAACTCCATGGCCCCTCCGATGATGTGTGAGTAGTTTACTTTAGACCTTCGGGTCCATAGTTATTAGCTAGATGGCTTCTTCTCTCTCTTTGAATCTCAATACAAAGTTCTCCTCAATCTTCTTGGAGATATATTCAATGTAACTCTTTTTGCGGTGTGTTTGTCGAGATCCGATGAATTGTGGGTTTATGATCAAGTCTATCTATGAACAATATTTGATTCTTCTCTGAAATCTTTTATGTATGATTGGTTATCTTTGCAAGTCTCTTCGTATTATCAGTTTGGTTTGGCCTACTAGATTGATCTTTCTTGCAATGGGAGAAGTGCTTAGCATTGGGTTCAATCTTGCGGTGCTCGATCCCAGTGACAGAAAAGGAAACGACACGTATTGTATTGTTGCCATCGAGGATAAAAATATGGGGTTTATATCATATTCCTTGAGTTTATCCCTCTACATCATGTCATCTGATACGTCTCCAACGTATCTATAATTTTTGATTGTACCATGCTATTATATTATCAACCTTGGATGTTTTATATGCATTTATATGCTATTTTATATGATTTTTGGGACTAACCTATTAACCTAGAGCCCAGTGCCTGTTTCTGTTTTTTCCTTATTTTAGAGTATCGCAGAAAAGGAAAATCAAACGGAGTCCAATTGACCTGAAACTTCACGGAACTTATTTTTGGACCAGAAGAAGCCCACGGAGTATCGGAGTTGGACCAGGAGAGTCCCGGGCTGCCCACGAGGGTGGAGGGCGCGCCCCCCTGCCTCGTGGACAGCCCGGAGATCCACCGACGTACTTCTTCGTCCCATATATACCCATATACCCTAAAAACATCCAGGAGCAGAATAGATCGGGAGTTTCGCCGCCAAAAGCCACTGTAGCCACCGAAAACCAATCTAGACCTGTTTCGGCACCCTGCCGGAGGGGGCAATCCCTCTCCGGTGGCCATCTTCATCATCCCGGTGCTCTCCATGACGAGGAGGGAGTAGTTCTCCCTCAGGGCTGAGGGTATGTACCAGTAGCTATGTGTTTGATCTCTCTCTCTCGTGTTCTTGAGGTGGCACGATCTTGATGTATCACGAGCTTTGCTATTATAGTTGGATCCTATGATGTTTCTCCCCGTCTACTCTCTTGTAATGGATTGAGTTTTCCCTTTGAAGTTATCTTATCGGATTGAGTCTTTAAGGATTTGAGAACACTTGATGTATGTCTTGCGTGGGATACCCGTGGTGACAATGGGGTGTTCTATGATCCACTTGATGTATGTTTTGGTGATCAACTTGCGGGTTCCGTGACCTTGGGAATCTATGCATAGGGGTTGGCACACGTTTTCGTCTTGACTCTCCGGTAGAAACTTTGGGGCACTCTTTGAGGTTCTATGTGTTGGTTGAATAGATGAATCTGAGATTGTGTGATGCATATCGTATAATCATACCCACGGATACTTGAGGTGACATTGGAGTATCTAGGTGACATTAGGGTTTTGGTTGATTTGTGTCTTAAGGTGTTATTCTAGTACGAACTCTAGTGTTGTTTGTGACACTTATAGGAATAGCCCAACGGATTGATTGGAAAGAATAACTTTGAGGTGGTTTCGTACCCTACCATAATCTCTTCGTTTGTTCTCCGCTATTAGTGACTTTGGAGTGACTCTTTGTTGCATCTTGAGGGATAGTTATGTGATCCAACTATGTTATTATTGTTGAGAGAACTTGCACTAGTGAAACTATGAACCCTAGGCCTTGTTTCAATGCATTGCAATACCGTTTGTGCTCACTTTTATCATTAGTTACCTTGTTCTGTTTATATTTTCAGATTGCAAAAACCTTTATCTACCATCCATATTGCACTTGTATCACCATCTCTTCGCCGAACTAGTGCACCTTACAATTTACCATTGTATTAGGTGTGTTGGGGACACAAGAGACTCTTTGTTATGTGGTTGCAGGGTTGTTTGAGATAGACCATCTTCATCCTATGCCTCCCACGGATTGATAAACCTTAGGTCATGCACTTGAGGGAAATTTTCTACTGTCCTACAAACCTCTGCACTTGGAGGCCCAACAATGTCTACAAGAAGAAGGTTGTGTAGTAGACATCAAGCTCTTTTTTGGCGCCGTTGCTGGGGAGGTGAGTGCTTGAAGGTATATCTTTAGATCTAGCAATCGAGTCTTTTAGTTTCTTGTTTTATCACTAGTTTAGTTTATAAAAGAAAATTACAAAAAATGGAATTAAGTTTTCCTCATATGCTTCATCTTTTTAATATCTTTCGTGAGTATGATGGAAAGGAAAATTGTGCCAAAGTGTTAGAAGAAGAATGCATTAAAATGTTTGGCACTAAATCTTTGAATGATGAGCATGCTTGCAATGTTGTTAGTATGAACTCCTTGAATGTCCATAGTACTACTGATGATTGCACTAGTTATGATGAAATTGTCTCCTATAAACATGTCAATTTCTGTGGAGTGCATTGGGTTTGCAAGTACACACCAAATAGGGAAGATAGATATTGCAAGAGGCATAAGCATTTAGAAACTAAATTGTTGCAAGAAAGTATAGATGTTTGTGCTGAAAGATTCAATATTTATTGCCATCCTTGTGAACTTTGCAATGAACATGGTCATTTAAAGCTCCAATGCTATTTGTTTCATGATCAAGTCGTGTCCAAAAATTGTGATAACTTGATTACCCTTGAGCATCATAAAGAGCTTAGTCTTCTTTTGGGTTATGAAGAAATGAAACGTATAACTGAGGGTATTCCAAAATTTAATCTTGATAAATTTCTTGATTTTGATCTAGAGGAAATTTACATGTATTGTGCGGTGAATTGCATTGAAAACCCTTATATTGCCAATTGCATAAAGAAAAGAAAAGAAATAAAAGATGAAGAGAATACTAATGAAAGGGAAGAGACTTCCCAATATCCTCCTATTACTTCTTATGATGAATCAGGTAAAGAGGAGGAGCCACCTATTCAACCAATCTCATTAATAAGGAGCTCCAAAAAGAGGATTGAACCCACACATGATGTGGTGAAGAAGAAGAAAAGAAAAAGGAAGAGAGGTAAAAAGATATCTCTCCCAAATAATGCTGCTCCTATTATTATTGTACCTCATGAAAATATAATTGTGGAATATAATGATACTTCTTATGATCTTTAAAATCTTTTTGGCACTTGCTTGGAAGAATATGATAATTGCTATACTATTGGTGTTGTCCATACTATTAATGATGAGAGTGACTATGCTTATGATAAGGAAAGGCCCAAGCTTGGGGATGCTATGTTTGATGAATATGATGTTTTCGAGAATATATTTGTTGTAATTAATGTTTGTCCCAAGCTTGGGGATGCTACGTTTAATGAAGATGATATTTTTAGTCCCCCAAGTTTTGATATGCAAATTTATAATGATGATAGCATGCCTCCTACTTATGATGATTATATTGATGAAAGTGGGTTTGGAAGAGTGTCAACTTTTGGAAGTAATGGTCCCACTATTTTGGAGGATGTAGAATCTTATTCTGATGATTATGAAAGTGGATTTGGAGAGGTCATGTGTCGGTGTACTAGAGTAGGGGTACCCTAGTATCCCGAACTTGTGCACGGGCAGTCGCAGCATCCCGCGGCAAGGCTTGCCGGGTGACCGCCAAGGTCCTCCGTGGTTCCTTTGGAGCCATTCAAGAACAAAGTATCCAAACCAAGACACCACAAGACCCCGGCAAGAGGAGCTTGCCGGGAAGGCCAACCAAGGCAAAGCGTTTAAGGAGACAAGACCCCGGCAAGAGGAGCTTGCCGGGAAGGCCAACCAAGGCACCTCAAGGAACTTGCCGCGGCGCGCCTCGCGTCCCGGCAAGGCCCGGTGAGCGACAAGCTCCCGGACGCGACAAGACAACGACCGCGGCAAGGCGCTTGCCGTGGCAAGCCACCCCTCTGTGCCCGCGCTCCAGCACATCGACCAACGTGTCGCTCTGGGACCCTTCCGGGCGTGCGTGGCGGGAGGCTGTGCAGCCAGCGGTGCGCAGTGGCAAGCGGCGCTGACAAGATTGCCATCGTGGCGAGCGGTGGCGTCCCAGACGGTCCCTTTTGCACTGTTTAGGCGACACAGACGGGCATTTAATGCCCTTGTCCCCTGCCGTCAGGGTTAGGTATGATACACTATAGCGGGTAGCTGTACCTACCGCAGCACCTTTCCATTTTTACCCTTTGCCTCCGTTGCCACCTGTCGGTGACCCCTTGAGCATATAAAAGGAGGCACGTGCGCAACGGAGAGGGGGTTAGCTAGTTCAGAGAACACTCACGCTCGGTCCCGTTAGCTGCTGGTGTGTACTGTAGCACTCCGCGCTCCCGAGCAAGAACTCAATACAAACCACAAAGCAGGAGTAGGGTTTTACGCATCCGTGCGGCCCGAACCTGGGTAAACCGCTTGTGTGCTTCGCCTCGATCTGCTCTTCGTGCGACCTCCGCCCCCGCCGAACCGAAAGGGACTCGGTCCGCCGGTCCCATAGGTGTTCGTGGATTAGTCCCCCGACATCTTTGGCGCGCCAGGTAGGGGGCGTCGAGGTTGTGTGAACCAGATCCAGCATTCTCGCGAGCTACATCTTCATCATCTTCATCGACATGCCACCGAAGAAGAAGGCTTCGGAGGCAGCTGCTCCGTCCGCGCCGAGCCCACCACCACCGGAGCAAACGGCTGGTGGGGCAGACGCCGGCGGAAGAACGGGCGTCGTCGAGGGAGCTCACGGTGCTGCCAGGTCCAAGGACAAGGCTGCGCTGCCCATCGGCGGCGTAGCCGGCTCCCACAACGACCGGGCGCACTCCAAGACCTCGGCATCCGTGCATGCACCACGCCCATCTCAGGAGGCGCGGGACCGGCAGCGTCATGGTACTCACGGTACCATGCGTTTGCTGGACCAAGATCGAGCTGGTGGATCTCGGAGTGCTCAAGACCAGCATGCACGCCAGTATGCTGGCACGAGCGAGGCACGGTCGCCTGGACGAGATACTGCTCCTTCTAACATAGTTGGAAGTCCGAGCATATCCCGCTCCTCGCATCATTCCCCACCGCCACCCGCCACTGCAGCAGAAGCTTTGGCGCGAGCTCAACTGCTCCTGGACTACCCTCCAACGGCAGACAAGATCGACGACTAGAGGGCCACCATTCAGAGCCTCATCGGCTTGGCCAACGGCGACACTCAACGGCAGCCGAGCATGTCACAACTGCGGCAAGCCAGCCAGGCACGAGCCGGTGGCGACAAGACTGGTGGGGGTGCAACCTCTGTGCACTCTCCACCCCGAAGGCCAAGATCGCTGACTCGCCGGATCCACCTCGACAGCGACTCCACCGCGTCATCAGATCCACGAGCTCGTCGCGATCAGCGCCAAGTTCTTCACGAACGACAGAAAGAAGACGCTCGTACCCGCATCGAGCGCTGAAGAGAAGCGCGAGGCCAATCGGACCAGCGCGTTGGGCCCTCTGTTGACATGCATGCGCCAGGGGAACCAGGCAACTTGCCGTACGCGATAGGTTGCCCTGCGTTTACTCGTGAGCTGCGGCAAGTCCAGTGGCCCAGCATGAAGAATTTCAAGCCAGATGTACCAGAGAAGTACGATGGCAAGTCACATCCGTCGAAGTTCCTCAGCATCTACACCATTGCGGTGTAGGCTGCCAGGGGGCGTGACGACAAGATCCTTGCCAATTACTTCCCGCTGGTGCTCAAGCCCAACGTCAGGTCCTGGCTCATGCACTTGCCGGACAACTCCATATCCTCCTAGGCAGACCTTTGCCATCAGTTTGTCGGCGCCTTTACAGGCGGCCACAAACCTCTTGGCCAAGAGAGTGACCTTCATCTGCTCTCCCAGAAGGAAGGAGAGCCCCTGCGCAAGTACATTCAGAGATTCAGCCGTGTACAGCACAACATCCCAGATGTCCACCCTGCCGCGGTCATCAGCGCGTTCCATCAGAACGTGCGTAACCGCAGGATGCGGGAGGCGATGGCGATGTGCAAGATCAGAGACGTCAGCGAGCTATATGCCCTGGCCGACAAGTGTGCACGTGCTGAGAAAGGGAGGAAACTCCCTGGAGAGAATGCAGGAACAGGAGAATCTGACAGCGAGGATGCTGCCCCGGCAAAGAAAAACTGGCGGCGGAACAGGAAGAAGAAAGGCAAAGATGTGCTAGTCGTTGAGCAGTCCGGCAACGAAGGTGGTGCCAAGAAAGCCAAAGTTGGTAGCTCCGGCAAGGAGGTTGCCGCATGCACCAACTGCCAGGCTGTGGCGGTCGCCGACAAGTAGGACGGCACCGACAAGCAGTACTGCAAGATCCACCGCACCAAGGGCCATGACCTCCAGAGCTGCAAGAAGGTCGAGCAGCTTGTCCAGCAACAAAAGGCTGAGTACGAGCGACGCGACAAGGAGAGGGCCCAAGGTGGCGATGGAGAATCCGGCAAGAAGCGCGCCGGCCGGGGAGGACGCCGCAGCAAGGCCAAGCAGCGGCAAGGAGACAAACCTCCCCACGGCCGCGACAAGGATGAAGACGACGACGACGACGAAGACATGGATGATGTCGAGACCAGTGAGCAGGAGTTCCAGAAATCCACAAAGGTCTTGTGCGTTGATGGCGGTGCTTCTCTGCATACTTCGCACCACCAACTCAAGCAGTGGGTGCGGGAAGTCAATGCGGCGGAGCCACCCGTCGAGTCACGCAAGCTTCTGAAATGGTCCAGCACGCCTATCATCTTTGATATTGAGGACCACCCTGATCGCACAACTGCGGTCGGGTGCTTGCCGACGTTGGTTTCGCCAACTATCCGCAACCTCAAGGTCACTAAGATGTTAGTTGACGGCGGGGCCGGCCTGAACCTGATCTCCTCCACGGTACTCCAGAAACTCCAGATCCCTGACAGTGAGCTCGAAGAGACCGGCACATTCCAAGGAATCAACCCGGGAAGGAGCAAGCCGAAGGGGAAGGTCACGTTGCCAGTAACATTTGGCAGCGAGCTGAACTTCAGGACTGAGAGGGTCACTTTTGACGTTGCCGATATTCCATTGCCTTACAATGGGATACTTGGCCGTCCAGCACTCGCCAAGTTCATGGCAGCCTCTCACTATGCATACAACATGCTGAAGATGCCAGGCCCGATAAGCGTCATCTCTGTCTCTGGCGACAAGAAGGATGCTCTTATCTGCGCCGACAAGATCTACCGGGAAGCGGCAGCCGCAACAGATCGCAAGTCACTTGCCGTTGAAGCTCCCTGGGGGAAGAAGAAGACCAAGTCCAGCAACAGTTCTGATGCCCACTCCGGCAAGTGCACCTCTTCGGAGTGCTGCGCTGCCGTCGAGGACGCACCATCGAGCTCCACCGGCAAGTGTAAGAAGACAATGGCGGCTCCGCCAGAGACGAAGAAGGTGTCCGCCAAGGAGGACGGCACTGGTGGTACCTTCACCATCAGTGCCACTCTCGACCCTAAATAGGAAAGCGCGCTCATTGCTTTCCTGTGGGCGAATGTCGACGTGTTTGCGTGGCAACCGTCTGATATCCCCGGTGTTCCCAGGAAAGTAATTGAGCACCACCTTGCCGTTTGTCCTCATGCGCGGCCCGTCAAGCAGAAGATCAGGAAGCAAGCAGTGGAGCGCCAAGAATTCATTGCAGAAGATATCAAGAAGTTGGAAGCAGCAGGCCTTGTCAGAGGGGTGCTCCATCCTACGTGGTTGGCCAATCCTGTAGTCGTGCACAAGGCAAATGGGAAATGGAGACTTTGTATCGATTTTACCGATGTTAACAAAGCTTGTCCCAAAGACCCATTTCCTTTGCCGCGCATTGACCAGATTGTTGACTCCACAGCCAGATGTGATTTGCTTTCATTTCTCGACGCATATTCAGGATACCATCAGATCTTCATGGCAGAAGAGGATGAGGAGAAGACCGCATTTATTACTCCATGTGGCACGTACTGTTTCATACGGATGCCTTTCGGATTAAAAAATGCTGGTTCAACATTTGCAAGAGTAGTCCATGTCGCTCTTGAGCCACAAATACACAGAAATGTGGAAGCCTATATGGATGAAATAGTGGTCAAGAGCAAGGACAAAGCAACTCTGATCCAAGATTTAGACGAGACCTTTGCAAATCTGCGTAAGATCAGCCTCAAACTCAACCCAGAGAAGTGTGTGTTTGGAGTCCCCTCCGGCAAGCTTCTCGGGTTCTTCGTGTCTCAGCGGGGAATTGAAGCCAATCCCGACAAGATCAAGGCCATTGAGCAGATTGAAGCACCAAAGCGCGTCAAGGATGTACAAAGACTTGCCGGTTGCGTGGCTGCTCTCAGCAGGTTTATCTCTAGGTCTGCTGAGCGCGCCCTGTGGTTTTTCAAATTATTGAAAAAGGCAGGTCCAATGAAATGGACTCCGGAAGCGGAGGCTGCGCTGCAAGACTTGAAGAGATACCTGTCCTCCCCTCCAATACTTGTCGCACCTAAGCCACAAGAGAAGTTGCGGCTGTATATAGCGGCAACCAATCAAGTGGTTAGTGCTGCGTTAGTAGCAGAGAGGGAGGCAGATGACGAGCCAGCAACCACGGCAAGCGCATCCAGCGACAAGCAAGGGGCTTCCCCGGCAAGCTCTGGTCCCGACAAAGATGGATCTGCGCAGATGCACGAGGAGATACAGAAGAAAATGGAGCAGCGCCCAGTTTACTTTGTCAGCTCCCTTCTGCAGGGGGCTAGGTCAAGGTACTCTGGCGTGCAAAAATTGCTTTTCGGCCTTCTCATGGCCTCGAGAAAGCTGCGCCATTACTTCCAAGCACATGAGATCATAGTTGTCACTCGCTTTCCGCTGAAGAGGATACTACAAAATCCAGAAGCGACAGGCAGGATTGTTGAGTGGGCACTGGAACTGTCAAGCTTTGGCCTCAAGTTTGAGAGTACTTCAACTATCCAGAGCAGAGCATTGGCAGAATTCATAGCAGAATGGACGCCAACACCAGATGAAGAAATTCCAGAAACGAGCATCCCCGTCAACGAAGCAAGCAAAGAGTGGCTGATTTACTTTGATGGTGCTTTTTCGCTGCAAGGCGCCGGCGCTGGTATGCTGCTTATCGCACCCACCGGAGAGCACCTCAAGTACATAGTCCAGATGCACTTTCCCAAGGAGCAAGCAACAAACAATACTGCAGAGTATGAAGGCTTGCTTGCCGGTCTCAGGATCGCGGCAGACCTTGGGATCAAGAAGCTCATTATCAGGGGTGACTCACAGCTTGTCGTCCGCCAAGTGAACAAGAGTTATCAGAGTCCGTTGATGGAAGCCTACGTCGACGGAGTGAGAAAGCTAGAAGAGCACTTTGACGGCCTGCAGATGGAGCATGTTCCAAGAGCTCAGAACGCCATTGCCGATGGCCTGTCAAAGTGCGCTGCACTTAAGTTACCTGTGGAACCAGGGATCTTTGTGCTCAAGCTGACTCAACCATCCGTGACGCCATCAACTGGACAGAGCAAGAAGAGGAAGTTGATTTCTGGTGACTATTTTCTAGCAGAGCTTCCCGAAGCCGCCGCCAAGAAGGTCCCCAAGATCAACTCCAAGAGCGCTGAGGAGCAATCTGCTCCGGCAAGCCCTAGGGTTTGTTCCGTTGAAGCAGAAGCTCCCGGCAAGTTTTGCCCCGGCAAGCTTGCCGGGGAACGTCAAGCTCCGGCAGAGCCGCAGGTTCTCGCCGTTTCGGCAGCAACAGATTTGCCTTGCGCTGAGGAGCAATCTGCTCCGGCAAACCCTAGGGTTTGTTCCGTCGAAGCAGAAGCTCCCGACAAGTTTTGCTCCGGCAAACTTGCCGGGGAACGTCAAGCTCCGGCGGAGCCGCAGGTTCTCACCGGGGAAGCGGATGTCCCCGCAGCAGCAAATTTGCCTTTAGTCCTTGTTGTCGAGCCACAAGCTCCAGCATTGCACAGCAGATTGTCCGTTTCCTTCAGACAGGAGAACTTCCCGAAGAGCAAGAAGAAGCGGAAAGAGTAGCCCGGTAGTCAAGTATGTACTAGTTTGTCGACAAGACACTGTACAGAAGAAGACTCAACGGTGTGAAATTGAAGTGTATTCACCGGGAAGACGGACAAAAGCTGTTGGCAGAGATACATGGAGGCATATGTGGTCACCACATTGGCGCAAGAGCACTTGTCGGCAAAGCATTCCGGCAAGGTTTCTTTTGGCCGACAGCCCTCTAGGATGCAACTGCACAAGTAACCAGGTGTGAAGCGTGCCAATTCCATTCCAAGCAGATACACCAACCAGCTCAAGCTCTCTAGACGATCCCTTTATCCTGGCCATTTTCGATCTGGGGGCTCGACATCCTCGGCCCCTTTCCCCGAGCAGTCGGGGGCTTTGAGTACTTGTACGTCGCAATCGACAAGTTCACAAAGTGGCCGGAAGTGGAACCAGTGAGGAAGGTGACAGCACAGTCAGTAGTCAAGTTCTTTAGGTCGATTGTTTGCCGCTTCGGGATCCCTAACAGGATAATCACCGACAACGGTACGCAATTCACGAGCCGCACCTTCATGCAGTACGCCCAAGATCTTGGCGCCAAGGTCTGCTTCGCTTCTGTTGCTCACCCGAGAAGCAACGGTCAAGCGGAGAGGGCAAATACTAAAGTGCTGCGCGGGCTCAAGACCAGAACTTTCGACAGGCTACACAAGTGCAGAAAAAACTGGATCGAGGAGCTGCCGGTGGTTCTTTGGTCGATCAGGACGACGCCAAATCGAGCCACTGGCCAGACACCTTTCGCTCTAGTCTATGGAGTAGAGGCAGTTATCCCCACGGAACTCATGTACGGGTCACCTCGAGTGCTCGCTTATGATGAGCTCGAGCAAGAGCAGCTGCGACAAGATGACGCGCTGCTCCTTGAGGAAGACCGTCTTCAGGCTGCTGTGCGAGCTGCTCTCTACCAACAAGCTTTGCGCCACTACCATAGCCGCAAAGTTAACGCCAGAAGTCTCAAGGAAGGCGACCTTGTTCTTCGGCGCGTTCAGTCCGCCAAGAATTCCAACAAGTTGACGCCAAAGTGGGAAGGCCCTTACCGGGTGAAACGAGTCACTAGGCCTGGCGTTGTCCGCCTTGAGACCGAAAATGCCATTCCGGTGAGCAACTCCTGGAACATTGAGCATCTTCGTAAGTTTTACCCGTAAGGCGCGGTTGCCGGAACCTGTTCCGGCAACCACCTTTTGTACAAGTCTTGCCGCTGTTGCATGTAATCCTTTGTACAAAGCTGGGCGCAGACCCCATGCATAAGTAAAGCTCATGTGCTCCGCACATTTTGTCAATTTCATGCTCTCTATTTTTTGGCATATATGATCTGACACTTTGTGCAGCACCTACTCCATGGTAAGCAATAACGAGCCGTAAGGCTCCGTATCTTTATTTTCTCTTCTTTCTTTTTCCTCAAGGAAAGGAAGGTTCCCTCGCCCACAAGTTTGCCGGGGAGGAAAGGAGAAGATAATGGTATGGGCCAGGCGTCGTTCAAGAAAATTCTGCCTTACCGGGAAGCAAACAACTAAAAAGCTAAGTTGCCACAGTTTGAGCAATCAGATTTTTTAAATTTTAAGTTATCTCCCTTGAACGACCGCACATTGTATGGAAAACCTGTGCGCGGAGGAACCAACTCGTAGCTAGTTGTGCCCTTACTTTGTTTCGAGTCCGCTCAACAACTTAAGTGAGCTGCAACTAGTTGCGACAAGGTTTCTTGTCGGTAGCGGCACCGCCAACACGCTGCTGACATCCCGCACTCAGCGCTCGCGGCTTAGGTGCCAGCACCGGCAAGTTCCCTAAAAGCGTAGGGCAAAAACATATAAAGGGAGGAATCAAGTAAAGGGAATAACATTGCAATCATTACCCAAAATAGAGTTATATTACAAAGATAGCTTGTCGCAGCTCTAACAGATTGTTTTCATAACATGACAAACAGCGACAAAAAAAGAAGAAATAGGCGGCCTAATCTACGCGGTCGCCTTTGATCCTCTTGATCCCGCTCACCTTGTCCACAATGGGTGCGACAAGGGCCTTGAGCGCCTCCAGATCAGCATCCAGCGGCAGGGTCTTGAGGACGTTGGTGAAGTTGAGGCCCGGATTGCGGAAGGCCACCTTCACCAATACTTTCTGAAGGGCTCCCGCGCAGATTTTGCGCGACTCGTCGGCCAGCTGCTTAGGGATCTTCTCCCGGAGCCGCTGAAGGGCCGTCGCCACGCCCTTGAAGAACAAGACGAGCTTGGCGCTGGGTTGGAGGTTCTCGTCGGAGGGATACCCGAGATCCTCCATCCCCAGCTGCGCCAGCTCCCTGTCAATGTCTGTGGCAGCGTTCACAAGACTCTCCGTCCAGTGCTCCACAGTCTCCCTGAAGGCGTTCTGGGTGGCGGCAACACTCTCTAGCAGCGCCTTGTCGGCCTTGATCTCCTCCCTCAAGGCCGCCTCCTGCTTCTTGGTGATGTCCAATGTCTTGGTCAAAGCGGTCAGCTTCAACTCAAGACCCGTGTTGGAGTCCTTGGCGGCGCTGAGCTCTTTGCTCTTCTCGGTGAGAGAGGCCTCCAGCTACGCCATCTTCGTATCCAACTCCTTCTTGGCGTCCTCGGCAACTGTAGCAGCATCCTCTGCTTGCTTAAGGGCTCCGCCGAGTTTTTCCTCGCGCGCGGCAAGCTCCTCGTGAGCGTCAAGATTGACCTTCCGCTGCGCCAGCTCGCCCTCCTCCACGGATAGCTTCACGGCGGCAAGCCGCTGTTGCTCTTCGATTTCAGCTTTTTTGAGGAGGAAGGCCTTCTGCGCTTCGTCGAGTTGCTCCCGCTCCTCTGCCAAGGACCAACGAGCTTCCTGGTGAAAGCCCCGGAGCTCCTCTGCGCACTTCTCGATGTCTGCTCCCGCCTTCGCGACAAGCGCCTCGCGGGACTCCAGCTTGGCTTGCCGCGCGCGGTAGAGCGACACCAACTTCCGCAGCAGCCGCTCTTCCTCGGGCTCGTTGCTGCTGCTGCTTGGCGCGTCAACCACCGTCAACCCAGTGGAGGCGAGCACCTCCCCGTCGAAGATCTCTCCCTCGACCGGCACCCTGGAGCTCGATGCCCAGGGAAGGTTGATGAAGACGCCGTCGCCGGCCTTCAAGTAGATGCCCGCCTGGGGCTCCTCGGAGCTTGGTGCTGCGGCTTCGGCGGACGGGTCGGCGGTCGGCGTAGCGCCTGGTGCTCCTGCGGCCTCTGGGCCGTCAATACGATCGCCAGACCCCTCGCCAGTTGCTGCGGCGGCAGCCTTGGCGGCTTCGGCGGCGGTGGGATCGCCAGCGCCGGCTGCTTCTTCGGCGGCGACCTCGGTCTCCATCTGCTCCGCAGCAGATGGGTCTGACAGCCGGCAAGGGGAGAAGAGTCAAGCAAAATCCAGCAAAAACCCAGGAAGATCAAGAGAAGAAGGACCCAAGGGAAGTTTTGCAGCAAAAGGATTACCTGTGCCAGTTTCTGCAGTCAGGTTCTCCGCCGTCAGAGGGCCGCTGGCGCTGTCCCTTGCCGGAGAACCCTCCCTTGCCGGAGACTTCTCCCTTACCGGAAAGCCCTTCCTCGCCGGAGGACTCTCCCTTGGCTCCTGGTGGGGCTGCTCGGCTCCTACACAAATCAACAAGCAGATATCAGCAAAGACAAGTACCCATGCGCGCCTCGCAGCGGAAAGTAAATCATACACTTACGCTGGGGGCTGCTCTGGAGAAAAGTCGCTGGGTCCGGCAAGGTTGTCTCGGGCGCGCCACCTGCTGTCGCAGTGGGCTCGTCCTCGATGACAATCACCGGGACCTTAGCTCTCTTTGCCGCTCTCTGGGCCAGAGTCCTTAAAAGGAACAAGTTCAGAGTAAAGCAAATGAGATACAAGAAAAACAGCAAGAATTGAAGAACTACAAGTACAGCAAGAGAAGCTTACTCTTCTTCTTCTTCCTCGTCGGAGCTGAACGCGGAGAAGTCAAAGTCCGGCGCGCGCCCGGCGCGCGGAGGCGGAGGAGAAGCTTCCCTTGACCGCTTGGCGGGAGCAGTGGCAATGGTCTGAGACGACCCCGCTCCAGCTGCTGGCGCGGCGTGAGCAGCGGCAGGAACTGAAGTGGTGGTCCGGCTAGATCCCGCTCCAGTTGTCGTCGCAACATGAGGCGCTCCCACGGCAACGGTGTTTGCCGCGGTGGAGCGTGTCATGCGGCGCGGCGACTGTTGACCCGCTTGCCGCTCCACTACATCACCGGCCTTGCGGAGACGCCTTCTTGGTGGGGATGAAGGTTCTGCTTGCGGCGAGCTGCCCGAAGATGAGGAGGAAGAGGAGTTGATTTCCAGCGAGCCGCTCGTGTCCTTGGCGGGCTCGCTCGGCTCGGCGTCACGCCCGGCAAGCTCCTTCTTGCCGGCGGGCTCCCCTCGCTCGGCACGGCTTGCCGCTTCTGCTGCATCTGCCTCCTCCACGGTGAATCCAAAGTCGCCCGCGGCTGCGGCTGCCGCTGCCTCTTCCAGCCTAGTGGCAATGAGCGCCATCTCTGCATCAGTGGTGTCACGGGTGAGGTTGTCCTTCTCGTTGGAGCGGATCGGCACTTCCACCAAGTCATCGAAGAACTGCTGCACGACGTTGTCCACAGGCTCCTGCCAAGTTGGCACAATTCCATGCGAGTCGCACATCGGCATCATTGCACGGATGCGGTCGAGCGAGGAGTTGTTGCACAGCGGAATGACACCCCCCGGCAACCTGAACACTTCGGGATGTTGGGGGTCATACTTGAACAGCTCCTACAGCATCGCATTGAGCTCCAGGACAGTGAAGTTGAAATTGAGGCCCGGCCGCAACCTCATGATATCTGCCGCATTCTTGAACTCCCAGGCAGGTCTTCCTCGTTCCTGCAGGGGGGCGATGCGGCGGCGAAGAAACTCTGCGCCAACAGCGCCTACAGTAAGCCCGGCAAGCCTGAGGCGCAGGATCCGGGTGACAGCGATCTTCAGCCTGTCGTCTTCCGGGGCCACGTCACTCCAATCGCTGCCGCGTGCTACTGGGGTTTGGCGCCGGGCGGTGAATGGCTGCGGGTTCTCCTCGTCAATCCAGCACCAGTCTGCTCTCCACTCCTCCCACTTGCCGCGGAATTCCCCCTCCAAATAAGTTTCCTTCTTGCCAGCCCTCGAGATCCAGGCGATTCCGCCGAACAATGGCTCCCCTCTCTCTACTCGGGGTATGAAGAAATGGCGGAAGAGGGCTACACTGGGTGGACTCCGACAAAGTTTTTGCAGAGATGTACGAAAACTGCCATGGTCAGAACGGCATTGGGGGTGAAGTCAAGGAGGTGGAATCCATAGGTATTCATGATGTCGCAAAAGAATTCAGAGAAAGGCGGGCAGAGCCCGCAGTAAAAGAACAATGCGAAGAAAGGGTATCCATTTGGGGCCTTCTTCCAAGCGGCGGTGGGGAGTACCTTCGTGCGCGGATGCGCGCGCGTCTCCGTCGACCAGAAGAGGTAGTAGTTCTCCCTCGGCTCCTTTGCGGCAAGCTTGGGGGGGAAGACGGCCCGCTCCTTCCGCAGCGCCGCAAGCCGCTACGCCTCGGTCGACTTCACGACCTTCCCCTTGTCGGCTTTTGGAGCCATGGCGGAAGTGGTGGAGGAGGTCGACGGTGTTGGTGGTGCTGGTGGCGATGGGGGGCGGAGCGCTGCTCTCTCTCTCTCTCTCTCACCTTTGGGAAGGCGAGGGAGTGGCAGAGATTTCTGAGATTGGAAGCAGCAACGGGCGAATGGGCGAACTTCCCCTGTTTCCCCTGCTTATAAAGTGGGAGGGGGCGGACGTTCCGCATTTCCGAATAAAGAAACCACCCACGATCTCTCCCATGACGCCGCATTCAACGTGTGCCGTTCGGGGAGGGCGCGGCGGATACGGAGAGAGATACGGCGTAACCTAGGCCGCGCGTGCCCGTGCCCTGTTTTGGGCCTGGCCCAACAGCGCTCGGTACCATGTATGGCCCAGGCCCGGGGGCTCCTGTCGGTGTACTAGAGTAGGGGTACCCTAGTATCCCGAACTTGTGCACGGGCAGTCGCAGCATCCCGCGGCAAGGCTTGCCGGGTGACCGCCAAGGTCCTCCGTGGTTCCTTTGGAGCCATTCAAGAACAAAGTATCCAAACCAAGACACCACAAGACCCCGGCAAGAGGAGCTTGCCGGGAAGGCCAACCAAGGCAAAGCGTTTAAGGAGACAAGACCCCGGCAAGAGGAGCTTGCCGGGAAGGCCAACCAAGGCACCTCAAGGAACTTGCCGCGGCGCGCCTCGCGTCCCGGCAAGGCCCGGTGAGCGACAAGCTCCCGGACGCGACAAGACAATGACCGCGGCAAGGCACTTGCCGCGGCAAGCCACCACTCTGTGCCTGCGCTCCAGCACATCGACCAACGTGTCGCTCTGGGACCCTTCCGGGCGTGCGTGGCGGGAGGCTGTGCAGCCAGCGGTGCGCAGTGGCAAGCGGCGCTGACAAGATTGCCATCGTGGCGAGCGGTGGCGTCCCTGACGGTCCCTTTTGCACTGTTTAGGCGACACAGACGGGCATTTAATGCCCTTGTCCCATGCCGTCAGGGTTAGGTATGATACACTGTAGCGGGTAGCTGTACCTACCGCAGCACCTTTCCATTTTTACCCTTTGCCTCCGTTGCCACCTGTCGGTGACCCCTTGAGCATATAAAAGGAGGCCTGTGCGCAACAGAGAGGGGGTTAGCTAGTTCAGAGAACACTCACGCTCGGTCCCGTTAGCTGCTGATGTGTACTATAGCACTCCACGCTCCCGAGCAAGAACTCAATACAAACCACAAAGCAGGAGTAGGGTTTTACGCATCCGTGCGGCCCGAACCTGGGTAAACCGCTCGTGTGCTTCGCCTTGATCTGCTCTTCGTGCGACCTCCGCCCCCGCCGAACCGAAAGGGACACGGTCCGCCGGTCCCATAGGTGTTCGTGGATTAGTCCCCCGACATCATGACTTTATTTAGTAATGATTCCACTATCTTGGAAGAGGTTTCAATTGATTATGATGAGAACAAAGTTGCTACTTATGATGATTATTGTGATGACACTTATGCTATAAAAAGTAGTGATGATTATATTTATAAAACTTGTCATGATTATGATTACCCTTTTTCTGAATGTTACTCTTTTAATGTGGAAACAATTTATAGTATTCGAGTCTCTTATGATACTCCCACTATTCCGAATGAGAAGAATTTTGCTTATGTGGAGAGTAGAAAATTTTCTATGCTTGTAGATCATGAAAATAATGCTTTAGGTGCTGGTTATATTGTTGAATTCATTCATGATGCTACTGAAAATTATTATGAGGGAGGAATATATGCTTGTAGGAATTGCAATAATATCAAGTTTCCTCTCTATGTGCTTAAAGTTTTGAAGTTATGCTTGTTTTGCCTTCCTATGCTAGTTGATTATTGTTCCCATAAGTTGTTTGCTCACAAAATCCCTACGCATAGGAAGTGGGTTAGACATAAATGTTCTAGTCATATTCTTCATGATGCTCTCTTTATGTTTCAATTCTTATCTTTTATATGAGCATCATTCAAATCATCATGCCTAGCTAGGGGCGTCAAACAATAGCACTTGTTGGGAGGCAACCCAACTTTATTTTTTGTTCCTTGCTTTTTGATCCTGTTTAGTAATAAATAATTTATCTAGCCTCTGTTATTATTGAGTTTTTATGTTTTAATTAGTGTTTGTGCCAAGTAGAACCGTTGGGAAGACTTGGGGAAAGTCTTGTTGATCTTGCTATAAAAAACAGAAACTTTAGCGCTCACGAGAATTGCTGCCATTTTTATTTGGATAGCACTATTTAGTTAATTATTTTTGAAGATGATTAATAGATAAATTTCTCACGTCCAGAAATTTATTTTGGAATTTTTGGGGTTCCAGAAGTTTGCGTTAGTTACAGATTACTACAGACTATTCTGTTTTTGACAGATTCTGTTTGTCGTGTGTTGTTTGCTTATTTTAATGAATTTATGAGTAGTATCGGAGGGTATGAACCATGATGAGTTGGAATACAGTAGATATTACAACAATATAAATAAAGAATGATTTCATTACAGTACCTTGAAGTGGTGTTTTGTTTTCTTTCGCTAACGGAGCTCACGAGTTTTCTAGTTTAAGTTTTGTGTTGTGAAGTTTTCAAGTTTTGGGTAAAGATTTGATGGATTATGGAACAAGGAGTGGCAAGAGCCTAAGCTTGGGGATGCCCAAGGCACCCCAAGGAAATATTCAAGGACGACCAAGAGCCTAAGCTTGGGGATGCCCCGGAAGGCATCCCCTCTTTCGTCTTCGTTCATCGGTAACTTTACTTGGAGCTATATTTTTATTTACCATATGATATGTGTTTTGCTTGGAGCGTCATTTTATTTTATTTAGTTTTGCTTGCTGTCTGAATAAAATATCAAGATCTGAAATTTTAAATGTTAGAGAGTCTTCATATAGTTGCATAATTATTCGACTACTCATTCATCTTCACTTATATCTTCCGGGGTAGTTTGTTGTTGCTCTAGTGCTTCACTTATATCTTTTTAGAGCACGGTGGTGGTTTTATTTTATAGAAATAGATGAACTCTCATGCTTTACTTATATTATTTTGAGAGTCCTAAACAGCATGGTAATTTGCTTTGGTTATGAATTTAGTCCTAATATGATGGGCATCCAAGAGGGATATAATAAAAACTTTCATATAGAGTGCATTGAATACTAAGAGAAGTTTGATACTTGATAATTGTTTTGAGATATGGAGATGGTGATATTAGAGTCGTGCTAGTTGAGTAGTTGTGAATTTGAGAAATTCTTGTGTTGAAGTTTGTGATTCCCGTAGCATGCACATATGGTGAACCGTTATGTTAAGAAGTCGGAGCATGATGTATTTATTGATTGTCTTCCTTATGAGTAGCGGTCGGGGATGAGCGATGGTCTTTTCCTACCAATCTATCCCCCTAGGAGCATGCGCGTACTACTTTGTTTCGATAACTAATAGATTTTTACAATAAGTATGTGAGTTCTTTATGACTAATGTTGAGTCCATGGATCATATGCACCCTCACCCTTCCACCATTTCTAGCATCTCTAGTACCGCGCAACTTTCGCCGGTACCATAAACCCACCATATGCCTTCCTCAAAACAGCCACCATACCTACCTATTATGGCATTTCCATAGCCATTCCGAGATATATTGCCATGCAACTTTCCACCATTCCGTTTATTATGACACGTTTCATCATTGGCATATTGCTTTGCATGATCATGTAGTTGACATTGTATTTGTGGCAAAGCCACCGTTCATAATTCTTTCATACATGTCACTCACGAGTCATTGCACATCCCGGTACACCACCGGAGGCATTCATATAGAGTCATACTTTGTTCTAGTATCGTGTTGTAATCATTGGGTTGTAAATAAATAGAAGTGTGATGATCATCATTAATAGAGCATTGTCCCAAAAAAAAGGCCAAAAAAAGAGAAAGGCCAAATAAAAAAGGAAAGGCCAAATAAAAATATAAAAAAATAAAAAAATAAAAGGGACAATGCTACTATCCTTTTTTCCACACTTGTGCTTCAAAGTAGCACCACGATCTTCATGATAGAGAGTCTCTTGTTTTGTCACTTTCATATACTAGTGGGAAATTTTCATTATAGAACTTGGCTTGTATATTCCAACAATGGGCCTCCTCAAGTGCCCTAGGTCTTCATGAGCAAGCAAGTTGGATGCACACCCACTTAGTTTCTTTTGTTGAGCTTTCATACATTTATAGCCCTAGTGCATCCGTTGCATGGCAATCCCTACTCACTCACATTGATATCTATTAATGGGCATCTCCATAGCCCATTGATACGCCTAGTTGATGTGAGACTATCTTCTCCTTTTTGTCTTCTCCACAACCACCATTCTATTCCACCTATACTGCTATATCCATGGCTCACGCTCATATATTGCGTGAAGATTGAAAAAGTTTGAGAACATCAAAAGTATGAAACAATTGCTTGGCTTGTCATTGGGGTTGTGCATGATTTAAATACATTGTGTGGTGAATATGGAGCATAGCCAGACTATATGATTTTGTAGGGATGAACTTTCTTTGGCCATGTTATTTTGAGAATACATGATTGCTTAGTTAGTATGCTTGAAGTATTATTATTTTTATGCCAATATTAAACTTTTGTCTTGAATCTTATGGATCTGAATATTCTTGCCACAATAAAGAAGAATTACTTAGAGAAATATGTTAGGTAGCATTCCACATCAAAAATTCTGTTTTTATCATTTACCTACTCGAGGACAAGCGGGAATTAAGCTTGGGGATGTTGATACGTCTCCAACGTATCTATAATTTTTGATTGTTCCATGCTATTATATCATCAACCTTGGATGTTTTATATGCATTTATATGCTATTTTATATGATTTTTGGGACTAACCTATTAACCTAGAGCCTAGTGCCGGTTTCTGTTTTTTCCCTTGTTTTAGAGTATCGCAGAAAAGGAAAATCAAACGGAGTCCAATTGACCTGAAACTTCACGGAACTTATTTTTGGACCAGAAGAAGCCCACGGAGTATCAGAGTTGGACCAGGAGAGTCTCGGGCTGCCCACGAGGGTGGAGGGCGCACCCACTGTAACGCCCCAGATATATTTTCCATATTTGTATCCAACTCTTGCCGTCTCCGGCGCTAAGTTATATTTATTTCTCGGGTTTGGGTCTTTGTCTCCGTGTGTTGTTTTCTTTTTCGTGCATCTCTTATCATGTCATCACGTGCATTGCATTTGCATACATGTTCATCTCATGCATTCGAGCATTTTCCCCGTTGTCCGTTTTGCATTCCGGCGTTTCGTTCTCCTCCGGTGGTCATTTCTACCTTTCTTTCTTGTGTGGGGATTAAACATTTCCGGATTGGACCGAGACTTGTCAAGTGGCCTTGGTTTACTACCGGTAGACCGCCTGTCAAGTTTCGGGTCATTTGGACTTCGTTTGATACTCCAACGGTTAACCGAGGGACCGAAAAGGCCTCATGTGTGTTGCAGCCCAACACCCCCCAAATTTGGCCCAAAACCCACCAAACTCTGCTCCATGTCCTAGAGCGTTCGATCACGATCGTGTGGGCGAAAACCGCACCTCATTTGGACTCTCCTAGCTCCACTTATGCCTATATATACACCCCTCCGTTTTCGGATCTCTCCCTCTCCCCGAAACCCTAGTTCAAAAAAAAACATCTCCGCGCCGAGCCGGACACGTCCGACCCGGCCGGACATTTCTCCGCCGCCACTCCCGCGCCGCCACGTGGCACCGGACCACATCCCCGCCGCCAGGCCCGGGAGGCCCGTGGCCGGCCCCCGAGGCCCACGCCGCCGCCCAGCGCCTCCTCGCGCCTCGCGCCGCTGCCTCTCCTCCGCGCCACCGCACGCCGGCGGCCGCCGCCGCCACCGAGCCCGGCTGCTGCCGCCGCCGCCTCGCCGGGACGACGCGGGCCGCGCCCCACGCCGCCGCGGGCTGCCGGCGCCGCCCCGCCGCCTCCACGTCGTCCTCTCCTCCGGCCCCGGCCTCTCCCCGCTGCTCCGGCCGCCGTCCCCACCATTTCCGGCAAGTCCCCGGTGCACCTCGGCTTCCGTGCTCCGGCGGTGAACAGTAACCGCGAGATCTGGATCCAGATCTGATTTCGAACGGTTGACTTTTATCCTCGAAACCCTAGTTTTTTTATGCTACCTTTGACTGCTTGTATCTCCGCAACCGTAGCTCCGTTTGGGGCGTATGATATATCAAAATGTTCGCCTCGACATGTACATCATTTCATTCCATTGCATCATTTGCATTTGAGGTCATCTTGATACCCAAAATGCTGTTAGAAGGAGGCTTCGTGAGTTAAATTGCAGATCCGTTAGTTCATCATGCACTGTTGTCATTTTTGCTATATTTAATCCGTGCATGATATGCCTGTGCCCCTTTGGGGTATATTGTGAAGCATTTTGTCTTCTTTCCAGAGGTGCCACCCATGCATTTTTAGGGTGTGTGTGTTGTCTTGTGCAAGCTTGCGAAGTAGGGTACCTGAGATTGCAGATTTCAGGGACTTAGTGATTTTCGCTAAGTCTGGGTTATTTTAGTTCATGATGCTATATGTCCAGCTTGTTTCCTAATGATCCGTGCCTCTTTTGAGGATGATCAGTAAGGGAGTTTTGATATTTATGTTATGCTCTATCCATCCATGTCTTTGTTGGCATTTGTGGAGTGCTCTAGGTTGACTCAATCGAGCTCAACTTTTGCTTCGTTGTTAATCTGGGCAGATCGTCAACTTGTTTGCGATTTCGCCGATGCTACCGTTAGTGTTCCATGCATGCTATGCCTTCGTTCTTGCCATGAGTAGCTAGCACTTTGTGCCTTCTTGATGGTTATATGCTTCCCTTGCCATGACTTGCACCATGGTGAGTGCATCGAGCTCGTTTACATGCCTTCGTGAGTTAAATTTCAGCATGTCTCAGTTTTCACTAAGTCTGAAAACTGATTGTGTTCGAGCAATGTTCGTGAGCTCGGTAGAGTATTTTGTGAACCCTTTTGGCCCCAGGTCACTTTGAATGTTTTTTAAAGCTTGTTGAGTAGCTCCATGCCATGTTCTTACTTGTCATGTTCAGGTTTTCTATCATGTTGTTTTGCTGCTCCGAAGAGAGCTTCGTGATCTGAAATTTCAGACTAGTGTTAATTTCACTAAGTCTGAGATCTGTTTTGCATTTGCGTTTTAGCCATGCTTGTTTGAACCTCTTAATGGATGAATTTGCCTATGGCTCAGTGCTAGTGTTTTGTCAACCATCTTGTGTACATCACTGCCATGTATTTTGTTTTCATGTTTGGTGGCTGTAGCATGTTCATTTCATTGCATTTAGACGCCTACTTGCTGTAAATCGCAGACCGGTGTCATATCTTAAAACGCTCGCCATTTCCAAACCGTAACTCCGATTCCAATGATCTTTATACCGTTTTCAAGTGATTTCATCCCCTCTATCCAGTGGCACACTTGGGTTTCCAAGTTGAGGCCAGGTTCATGCATTTCCTGTCTTATCTTGCATTTTGCATCCCGCATCGCATCCCGCATAGCATATCGTCATTTCATCATATTGCTTGGACTTGCCCGTGGTTGATTGTATCCTTGTTGCTTGTTTGTCTTGTTGGGTAGAGCCGGGAGACGAGTTCGCTACCGAGGAGCCCGTTGAGTTTGCTTGTGAGGATCCAGTCAACTCTGACAACTGTGCAGGCAAGATGATCATACCCTCGAAATCACTACTATCTTTGCTATGCTAGTTTGCTCGCTCTTTTGCTTTGCCACTGCTACGATGCCTACCTTTTGCTTGTCAGCCTCCCAATTGCCATGTTGAACCTCTAACCCACCATTGTCCTAGCAAACCATTGATTGGCTATGTTACCGCTTGCTCAGCCTTCTTATAGCGTTGTTAGTTGAAGGTGAAGATTGGAGCCGTTCCTTGTTGGAACATTTATTTACTTGTTGGGATATCATTATATTGCTATGTTATCTTAATGCATCTATATACTTGGCAAAGGGTGGAAGGCTCGGCCTCTCGCCTAGTGTTTTGTTCCACTCTTGCCGCCCTAGTTTCCGTCATATCGGTGTTATGTTCCCGGATTGTTGCGTCCCTTACACGGTTGGGCTATAATGGGAACCCCTTGATAGTTCGTCTTGATTAAAGCTTTTCCAGCAATGCCCAACATTGGTTTTACCATTTGCCACCTAGCCTCTTTTCCCTTGGGTTTCCGGAGCCCGAGGGTCATCGTATTTTAGCCCCCTTGGGCCAGTGCTCCCTCTGAGTGTTGGTCCGAACTGAGCTGCCTGCGGGGCCACCTCGGGGAAACTTGAGGGTTGGTTTTACTCGTAGCTAGTCTCATCTGAGTGTGCCCTGAGAAAGAGATATGTGCAGCTCCTATCGGGATTTGTCGGCACATTCGGGCGGTGTTGCTGGACTTGTTTTAGCCTGTCGAATCATCTTGTTGTACCGAGATACCGAGTCTGATCGGTGTGTCTTGGGTGGAGGTCTATTCCTTCGTTGACCGTGAGAGCTTGTTATGGGCTAAGTTGGGACCCCCCCTGCAGGGATTGATCTTTCGAAAGCCGTGCCCGCGGTTATGGGCGGATGGGAATTTGTTAATGTCCGGTTGTAGATGACTTGAACTAAACTTAATTAAAATGAATCAACCGTGTGTGTTACCGTGATGGCCCCTTCTCGGCGGAGTCCGGGAAGTGGACACGGTGTTGGAGTTATGCTTGCGCAGGATGTTCCTTTAGCTTCTCGCTCGTGCTTCGCCTTCTCTTCTCGCTCTCTTTCGCGTATAAGTTAGCCACCACATATGCTAGTCGCTTGCTGCAACTCCACATATATTTGCCTTATTCATTCCTATGAGCTTAAATAGTCTTGATCGCGTGGGTGTGAGATTGCTGAGTCCCTGTGGCTCACAGATACTACAACTCCAGATGCAGGTCCAGGTGATTCTGCTCCAGTTGACGATTACGAGCTCAGGTGGGAGTTCGACGAGGACTCTCAGCGATACTACGTGTCCTTTCCAGATGATCAGTAGTGGTGCCTAGTTGGGGTTATCGATTCAGGACCTTGTCGCATGTTGGGGGTCTTATTTTCTATTTTGGCGCCGTAGTCGGGCCATGAGTGTTTGTTTGATGGATGTTATTTATGTACTCTGATGTGACATGGCGAGTGTAAGCCAACTATGATATCTTCCCCTTTTATTATATATATTACATGGGATGTTGTAATGATTGCCTGACTTGCGACATTGCTTTCAATGCGGTTATGCCTCTAAGTCGTGCCTCGACACGTGGGAGCTATAGCCGTATCGAGGGCGTTACAAGTTGGTAATCAGAGCCTTCCCCGACCTTAGGAGCCCCATTGCTTGATCGTTTTTAGCGGCCGAGTTGTGTCTAGAAAAATATTTTGAGTCCTTAGGAATTATATATCGGAGAGCTTAGGAATTCTTTTTACTTCCCAGTCTCCTCATCGCTCTGGTAAGGCATCCTGGCGTAGAGTTTTGACTCTTCTCTTCTAAAATTTCACTAAATTTTTTTTTAGGTTCACGCGAGTATCTTGGTTTTGTTCCGATGGTTTTGTGACGAGAACATTGTTCTTGGTGCCTCCTGTCTTTAGGGGTTGTGGCAGTGTCCCGGGGAGTTGAGCTCCGAGGTGTTGTCGTCACAATTTTATCGTTGCAATTCTGGTATACTTGAGATATGTTCGCCGACATCGAAAATCTCTTTTATGCAGTTCATTGGTGAGATAACCTCGACGCCACCCAGTACTGGGGCGGGAGTTCGGGAGTATCGCCATAACTTGTATAACGGATGCTTTTCGAAGGTTGAGGTAGATGGTTTCCGAAGTTTTCCTGGTTATGTGTTGAAGGATGGATACAGCTGGATGTAGGGTTTGCTAGTTTGGGTGAGATATTGTGCTTCCCCTGTATCCCCAACACCTGATTGCATAACCGGAAAGGTTCGGGAGTTTCATAGGTGGGAATTCTAGTAGCTCTAGTTCTTCTTCCACGGATATCGGTTTGAGATTGGGATTTCTTACCGATTATTCGTTCTTGATCCGTACCTTGTTGATTTATTTCTCTACCTTAATTCTCGTGGCTTCGCAATTTATGGATATGTGATCATTTGAAGAGGAATGCATTCGTTCATTTTGTTCGGATGTGAAGACTATATGTTGCAATTTTCATTCCGTTGAATTCAGCTTCTATATTGTTGTCTATCTATGTGCTAATGGTGGTCAACCTGTTCAGGATGGCTCCTCCAACGCGCACCACTCCGAATCCTAATCCGCCTCCACCTCCGCCTCCTCCGGAAGCGTGGCAAGCTGTGATGGCCGCTACTAATGCAAACACACAGTTGATCATGCAAATCCTCCAAGAGCGCAATCAAGGCAGTCAAGGGAATCAAGGCCACAATCAGCACCACTTTGCTACTCTGAACCAGTTCCTCGCAAATGGTCCAAAGACGTTCAGCGGTTGTGTTGAGGCTACCGACGCTGACGATTGGCTAGTGGATCTGGGCAAGCATTTTGAATGCAGCAACGTAAGGCCTGAAGATTTCGTCAAGTTCGCTTCTTTCCAGCTCAAAGATCAGGCTGCAGAGTGGTTCCAGCAGTACAAGGATTCCAGAGGTGGACGTGTTATCACTTGGGACGATTTCCGTCAAGATTTCCGCGCTCATCACATCCCTCAAAGTGTGGTTGAGAGTAAGCGTCAGGAATTCCGCAATCTGAAGCAAGGCTCTTTGTCTGTCTATGACTACAACAAGTTGTTCCAGAAGCTCGCCCGTTTTGCCAAGCAGGATGTTCCTGATGAGAAGAGTATGATCTATCAGTTCAGGGGTGGTCTTCGTGAGGAAATTCAGCTCGCTCTTGTCCTCTTTGAGCCGTTGAGATACGATGATTTCTACAACATGGCACTGAAGCAAGAGGCTGCTCAGATGAGATGTGATGCTTCCAGGAAGCGTGCCAGAGATATTACTCCGTCTTCCTCTACTCAAGTGGTCAAGCAGCAGAAGTATTGGCTTCCTCCTCCTCCGTTCCGTCAGCCATATCAGCAGAAGAGCAAAGGTGGCAGTGGTTTCTCCCACCCACCCAACCCAGGCTTTCAGAACAAGGCTTCGTCTCAAGCTCCAAGATCGAGTGCTCCGTATCACCGTCCGCTTTCAGAGGTCACGTGCAACAAGTGCCAACAGAAGGGTCACTATGCCAACAAGTGTACCAACCAGAGGCGTCTTCCTCCTCCTCCTCCTGTCAGATCGGCAAGTACAGCGGTGGTCAAGCACAATCCCAAGCACGCCAAGGTCAATATGGTGAATGCGGCTCAGGCAGAGGATTCTTCAGATGTGATCATGGGTAACCTTCCTGTTAATGATATTCCTGCAAAAGTTCTTTTTGACTCTGGTGCATCGCATTCCTTCATGTCATTTCCATTTGCATCGGAGAACAATTTTAGCACTAGGGCATTACCTAGAGCAATGCAAGTCGTCTCTCCAGCTAAGCGACTAAGTTCCAGTATGGAGGTGCCGGATATTTCAATCTTGATGGGCGATTTCAAGTTTCTTGCTTCTCCTATGGTTCTTGGCAACTCGGATATCGATCTTATTCTCGGGATGGACTGGCTCTCTAAGCATAAAGCTCAGCTTGATTGTGCAGCCAGGCAGATTCAACTGACTCATTCGTCTGAGGAGGTCATTGTCTTTGCCGCTCGGGATAATTCCGTCCGGTTGTTTTCTCTCAATGAGAAGGGTGAATTGGATGCTATTTCGCAGATTCCGGTTGTTTGTGAGTATCAAGACGTCTTTCCAGAAGAGCTTCCAGGGATGCCTCCGCACCGGCCAGTTGAATTTGTTATTGAACTTGAGCCCGGTACGGAACCTGTGTGCAAACGTCCTTACAAGCTCGGCCCCGAAGAGTTGAAGGAGTTGAAGAAACAACTCGATGAGCAAGAAAGATTGGGTCTCATTCGGCCTAGTACTTCTCCGTGGGGTTGTGGTGTTCTTTTTGTGAAGAAGAAGGATGGATCGAGTCGACTTTGTGTTGATTACCGTCCAGTAAACAAGAAGACCATCAAGAACAAATACCCACTTCCCAACATCAATGAGCTATTCGAACAACTCAAGGGTGCTCAAGTATTCTCCAAGCTTGATCTCCGTATGGGTTATCATCAGATTCGTATTCGTGAGCAAGATATTCCCAAGACGGCGTTCAGAACAAGCTTTGGTTCATATGAATACACCGTCATGTCTTTTGGCCTCGCCAACGCTCCTCCGACGTTCTCTCGCATGATGAACTTCATCTTCAACCCCTACACCAATGAATTCGTTCTGGTCTATCTCGACGACATTCTGGTTTTCTCGAAGAACAAGAAAGATCATGCCAAGCACTTGCGTTTGGTTCTTGACAAGCTCAGGGAACATCAGTTCTACGCCAAGTTCTCCAAGTGTGAATTTTGGCTCGATGAGGTTCTTTATCTTGGTCATATCATCTCCGCCAAGGGCATTTCCGTGAATCCTGAGAAGGTGTATGCAATTGTGAATTGGGAACCTCCTCAGAATGTTAAGCAACTCCGCAGTTTTCTCGGTCTCGCAAGCTATTGCAGAAGATTCGTTGAAAACTTTTCTAAGATCGCCAAGCCTCTCTCAAATCTTCTTCAGAAGCACGTCAAGTACGTTTGGTCTCCGGAGTGTGATATTGCTTTCAACTCTTTGAAAGAGAAATTGGTCACTGCTCCAGTTCTGACTCCGCCTGATGAAACCAAGCCGTACGAGGTCTTTTGTGATGCCTCTCTCCAAGGTCTCGGTGCTGTACTGATGCAAGAGAAGAAAGTTGTTGCTTATACCTCTCGCCAGTTGAAACCTAATGAGAAAAACTACCCCACTCATGATCTCGAGTTGGCGGCAGTTGTGCACGCTTTGTTGACGTGGAGACATCTTCTATTGGGAAGGAAAGTGGACATTTTCACTGATCACAAGAGTCTCAAGTACATATTCACTCAGCCTAATCTCAACCTCAGGCAGACTCGATGGGTCGAAATGATTCAAGAGTACAATCCGAGTATCGAGTATACTCCAGGCAAGGCCAATGTGATTGCTGACGCTTTGAGCAGGAAAACATATTGCAACAGTCTGATTCTCAAGCCTTATCAACCCGAGCTTTGTGAAGCTTTCCGCAAACTTAATCTGCAAGTTGTTCCTCAAGGTTTCCTCGCCAACCTTCAAGTTTCTCCTACCTTGGAAGACCAGATTCGCCAAGCCCAACTTCTTGATGCTATGGTGAAGAAGGTGAAGATTGGTATTGCAAAGAGTCAGTCCAAGTACAAGTGCTACCGACTTGATGACAAGGACACTCTCTTCTTCGAGGATCGAATTGTTGTGCCCAAAGGTGAACTCCGTAAGGTGATCATGAACGAGGCTCACAACTCTCTCCTCTCCATCCACCCTGGTAGTACGAAGATGTATCAGGATCTCAGGCAAACTTATTGGTGGACTCGAATGAAGCGCGAGATCGCTCAATTCGTGAATGAATGTGATGTCTGCAGAAGAGTGAAGGCAGAACACCAAAGGCCAGCTGGTCTCCTCCAACCTCTGGCCATTCCAGAATGGAAGTTTGACCACATTGAAATGGACTTCGTGACTGGGTTTCCAAAGTCCAAGCGTGGCAATGATGCTATTTTCGTCGTCATCGACAAGCTCACCAAAGTGGCTCACTTTCTGCCTATCAAAGAGTCAATCACTGCAGCTCAATTGGCGGAACTCTATACCTCTCGCATTGTCTCTCTGCACGGTATTCCTCAAGTGATATCTTCAGACCGTGGCAGCATCTTTACCTCCAAGTTTTGGGATTCTTTTCAGAAAGCCATGGGCACCAACATCCGCTTCAGCACAGCTTTCCATCCTCAAACGAGCGGTCAAGTCGAGCGTGTCAACCAGATTCTTGAAGATATGCTCAGAGCTTGCGTGATATCCTTCGGCATGAAGTGGGAGGATTGTCTTCCTTATGCTGAATTCTCGTACAACAACAGCTTTCAAGCAAGTTCGGGCAAGGCCCCCTTTGAAATTCTGTATGGCAGGAAGTGCCGTACCCCTCTCAACTGGTCTGAAACCGGTGAACGTCAGCTGCTGGGTAATGACTTAATCACAGAAGCAGAAGAAATGTGCAAAGTCATTCGTGATAACCTCAAAGCAGCTCAATCCCGCCAGAAGAGCTACTATGATAGTAAGCATCGTGATCTGGTTTTCGAGATTGGGGATCATGTTTACCTCCGCGTCTCTCCCTTGAAAGGTACTCGTCGCTTCGGTATCAAAGGGAAGCTTGCCCCTAGATATGTGGGACCTTTCAAGATTGTCAGCAAGAGAGGCGACCTCGCCTATCAACTCGAGCTTCCTTCAAACTTTGCAAATGTTCATGATGTGTTCCATGTCTCTCAGCTTCGAAAGTGCTTCAAGACTCCTGACCGCACCGTCAACTTCGAGGACATTGAGCTCCAAGAAGATCTCTCTTATCGTGAGCACCCAGTTGCTATTCTCGAAGAGACTGAACGCAAGACTCGCAACAAGTCAATCAAATTTCTCAAAGTCAAGTGGTCACACCATTCCGACCGTGAAGCTACCTGGGAACGCGAGGATCACCTCCGTTCTGAGTACCCGGAGTTCTTTCAGTCCTAGATCTCGGGACGAGATCTTTTCGTAGTGGTGGAGTGTTGTAACGCCCCAGATATATTTTCCATATTTGTATCCAACTCTTGCCGTCTCCGGCGCTAAGTTATATTTATTTCTCGGGTTTGGGTCTTTGTCTCCGTGTGTTGTTTTCTTTTTCGTGCATCTCTTATCATGTCATCACGTGCATTGCATTTGCATACATGTTCATCTCATGCATTCGAGCATTTTCCCCGTTGTCCGTTTTGCATTCCGGCGTTTCGTTCTCCTCCGGTGGTCATTTCTACCTTTCTTTCTTGTGTGGGGATTAAACATTTCCGGATTGGACCGAGACTTGTCAAGTGGCCTTGGTTTACTACCGGTAGACCGCCTGTCAAGTTTCGGGTCATTTGGACTTCGTTTGATACTCCAACGGTTAACCGAGGGACCGAAAAGGCCTCATGTGTGTTGCAGCCCAACACCCCCCAAATTTGGCCCAAAACCCACCAAACTCTGCTCCATGTCCTAGAGCGTTCGATCACGATCGTGTGGGCGAAAACCGCACCTCATTTGGACTCTCCTAGCTCCACTTATGCCTATATATACACCCCTCCGTTTTCGGATCTCTCCCTCTCCCCGAAACCCTAGTTCAAAAAAAAACATCTCCGCGCCGAGCCGGACACGTCCGACCCGGCCGGACATTTCTCCGCCGCCACTCCCGCGCCGCCACGTGGCACCGGACCACATCCCCGCCGCCAGGCCCGGGAGGCCCGTGGCCGGCCCCCGAGGCCCACGCCGCCGCCCAGCGCCTCCTCGCGCCTCGCGCCGCTGCCTCTCCTCCGCGCCACCGCACGCCGGCGGCCGCCGCCGCCACCGAGCCCGGCTGCTGCCGCCGCCGCCTCGCCGGGACGACGCGGGCCGCGCCCCACGCCGCCGCGGGCTGCCGGCGCCGCCCCGCCGCCTCCACGTCGTCCTCTCCTCCGGCCCCGGCCTCTCCCCGCTGCTCCGGCCGCCGTCCCCACCATTTCCGGCAAGTCCCCGGTGCACCTCGGCTTCCGTGCTCCGGCGGTGAACAGTAACCGCGAGATCTGGATCCAGATCTGATTTCGAACGGTTGACTTTTATCCTCGAAACCCTAGTTTTTTTATGCTACCTTTGACTGCTTGTATCTCCGCAACCGTAGCTCCGTTTGGGGCGTATGATATATCAAAATGTTCGCCTCGACATGTACATCATTTCATTCCATTGCATCATTTGCATTTGAGGTCATCTTGATACCCAAAATGCTGTTAGAAGGAGGCTTCGTGAGTTAAATTGCAGATCCGTTAGTTCATCATGCACTGTTGTCATTTTTGCTATATTTAATCCGTGCATGATATGCCTGTGCCCCTTTGGGGTATATTGTGAAGCATTTTGTCTTCTTTCCAGAGGTGCCACCCATGCATTTTTAGGGTGTGTGTGTTGTCTTGTGCAAGCTTGCGAAGTAGGGTACCTGAGATTGCAGATTTCAGGGACTTAGTGATTTTCGCTAAGTCTGGGTTATTTTAGTTCATGATGCTATATGTCCAGCTTGTTTCCTAATGATCCGTGCCTCTTTTGAGGATGATCAGTAAGGGAGTTTTGATATTTATGTTATGCTCTATCCATCCATGTCTTTGTTGGCATTTGTGGAGTGCTCTAGGTTGACTCAATCGAGCTCAACTTTTGCTTCGTTGTTAATCTGGGCAGATCGTCAACTTGTTTGCGATTTCGCCGATACTACCGTTAGTGTTCCATGCATGCTATGCCTTCGTTCTTGCCATGAGTAGCTAGCACTTTGTGCCTTCTTGATGGTTATATGCTTCCCTTGCCATGACTTGCACCATGGTGAGTGCATCGAGCTCGTTTACATGCCTTCGTGAGTTAAATTTCAGCATGTCTCAGTTTTCACTAAGTCTGAAAACTGATTGTGTTCGAGCAATGTTCGTGAGCTCGGTAGAGTATTTTGTGAACCCTTTTGGCCCCAGGTCACTTTGAATGTTTTTTAAAGCTTGTTGAGTAGCTCCATGCCATGTTCTTACTTGTCATGTTCAGGTTTTCTATCATGTTGTTTTGCTGCTCCGAAGAGAGCTTCGTGATCTGAAATTTCAGACTAGTGTTAATTTCACTAAGTCTGAGATCTGTTTTGCATTTGCGTTTTAGCCATGCTTGTTTGAACCTCTTAATGGATGAATTTGCCTATGGCTCAGTGCTAGTGTTTTGTCAACCATCTTGTGTACATCACTGCCATGTATTTTGTTTTCATGTTTGGTGGCTGTAGCATGTTCATTTCATTGCATTTAGACGCCTACTTGCTGTAAATCGCAGACCGGTGTCATATCTTAAAACGCTCGCCATTTCCAAACCGTAACTCCGATTCCAATGATCTTTATACCGTTTTCAAGCGATTTCATCCCCTCTATCCATTGGCACACTTGGGTTTCCAAGTTGAGGCCAGGTTCATGCATTTCCTGTCTTATCTTGCATTTTGCATCCCGCATCGCATCCCGCATAGCATATCGTCATTTCATCATATTGCTTGGACTTGCCCGTGGTTGATTGTATCCTTGTTGCTTGTTTGTCTTGTTGGGTAGAGCCGGGAGACGAGTTCGCTACCGAGGAGCCCGTTGAGTTTGCTTGTGAGGATCCAGTCAACTCTGACAACTGTGCAGGCAAGATGATCATACCCTCGAAATCACTACTATCTTTGCTATGCTAGTTTGCTCGCTCTTTTGCTTTGCCACTGCTACGATGCCTACCTTTTGCTTGTCAGCCTCCCAATTGCCATGTTGAACCTCTAACCCACCATTGTCCTAGCAAACCATTGATTGGCTATGTTACCGCTTGCTCAGCCTTCTTATAGCGTTGTTAGTTGAAGGTGAAGATTGGAGCCGTTCCTTGTTGGAACATTTATTTACTTGTTGGGATATCATTATATTGCTATGTTATCTTAATGCATCTATATACTTGGCAAAGGGTGGAAGGCTCGGCCTCTCGCCTAGTGTTTTGTTCCACTCTTGCCGCCCTAGTTTCCGTCATATCGGTGTTATGTTCCCGGATTGTTGCGTCCCTTACACGGTTGGGCTATAATGGGAACCCCTTGATAGTTCGTCTTGATTAAAGCTTTTCCAGCAATGCCCAACATTGGTTTTACCATTTGCCACCTAGCCTCTTTTCCCTTGGGTTTCCGGAGCCCGAGGGTCATCGTATTTTAGCCCCCTTGGGCCAGTGCTCCCTCTGAGTGTTGGTCCGAACTGAGCTGCCTGCGGGGCCACCTCGGGGAAACTTGAGGGTTGGTTTTACTCGTAGCTAGTCTCATCTGAGTGTGCCCTGAGAAAGAGATATGTGCAGCTCCTATCGGGATTTGTCGGCACATTCGGGCGGTGTTGCTGGACTTGTTTTAGCCTGTCGAATCATCTTGTTGTACCGAGATACCGAGTCTGATCGGTGTGTCTTGGGTGGAGGTCTATTCCTTCGTTGACCGTGAGAGCTTGTTATGGGCTAAGTTGGGACCCCCCCTGCAGGGATTGATCTTTCGAAAGTCGTGCCCGCGGTTATGGGCGGATGGGAATTTGTTAATGTCCGGTTGTAGATGACTTGAACTAAACTTAATTAAAATGAATCAACCGTGTGTGTTACCGTGATGGCCCCTTCTCGGCGGAGTCCGGGAAGTGGACACGGTGTTGGAGTTATGCTTGCGCAGGATGTTCCTTTAGCTTCTCGCTCGTGCTTCGCCTTCTCTTCTCGCTCTCTTTCGCGTATAAGTTAGCCACCACATATGCTAGTCGCTTGCTGCAACTCCACATATATTTGCCTTATTCATTCCTATGAGCTTAAATAGTCTTGATCGCGTGGGTGTGAGATTGCTGAGTCCCTGTGGCTCACAGATACTACAACTCCAGATGCAGGTCCAGGTGATTCTGCTCCAGTTGACGATTACGAGCTCAGGTGGGAGTTCGACGAGGACTCTCAGCGATACTACGTGTCCTTTCCAGATGATCAGTAGTGGTGCCTAGTTGGGGTTATCGATTCAGGACCTTGTCGCATGTTGGGGGTCTTATTTTCTATTTTGGCGCCGTAGTCGGGCCATGAGTGTTTGTTTGATGGATGTTATTTATGTACTCTGATGTGACGTGGCGAGTGTAAGCCAACTATGATATCTTCCCCTTTTATTATATATATTACATGGGATGTTGTAATGATTGCCTGACTTGCGACATTGCTTTCAATGCGGTTATGCCTCTAAGTCGTGCCTCGACACGTGGGAGCTATAGCCGCATCGAGGGCGTTACACCCACCCCCCTGGGCGCGCCCCCTGCCTCGTGGACAGCCCTGAGATCCACCGACGTACTTCTTCCTCCCATATATACCCATATACCCTAAAAACATCCAGGAGCACAATAGATCAGGAGTTCCACCGCCAGAAGCCTCCGTAGCCACCGAAAACCAATCTAGACCTGTTCCGGCACCCTGCCGGAGGGGGCAATCCCTCTCTGGTGGCCAGCTTCATCATCCCGGTGCTCTCCATGACGAGGAGGGAGTAGTTCTCCCTCGGGGCTGAGGGTATGTACCAGTAGCTGTGTGTTTGATCTCTCTCTCTCTCTCGTGTTCTTGAGGGGCACGATCTTGATGTATCGCGAGCTTTGCTATTATAGTTGGATCATATGATGTTTCTCCCCCTCTACTCTCTTGTAATGGATTGAGTTTTCCCTTAGAAGTTATCTTATCGGATTGAGTCTTTAAGGATTTGAGACCACTTGATGTATGTCTTGCGTGGGATACCCGTGGTGAAAATGAGGTGCTCTATGATCCACTTGATGTATGTTTTGGTGATCAACTTGCGGGTTCCGTGACCTTGGGAATCTATGCATAGGGGTTGGCACACGTTTTCGTCTTGACTCTTCGGTAGAAACTTTGGGGCACTCTTTGAGGTTCTATGTGTTGGTTGAATAGATGAATCTTAGATTGTGTGATGCATATCATATAATCATACCCATGGATACTTGAGGTGACATTGGAGTATCTAGGTGACATTAGGGTTTTTGTTGATTTCTGTCTTAAGGTGTTATTCTAGTACGAACTCTAGGGCTGTTTGTGACATTTATAGGAATCGCCCAACGGATTGATTGGAAAGAATAACTTTGAGGTGGTTTCGTACCCTACCATAATCTCTTTGTTTGTTCTCCGCTATTAGTGACTTTGGAGTGACTCTTTGTTGCATGTTGAGGGATAGTTCTGTGATCCAATTATGTTATTATTGTTGAGAGAACTTGCACTAGTGAAAGTATGAACCCTAGGCCTTGTTTCAACGCATTGCAATACCGTTTGTGCTCACTTTTATCATTAGTTACCTTACTGTTTTTATATTTTCAGATTACAAAAACCCTTATCTACCATCCATATTGCACTTGTATCACCATCTCTTCGCCGAACTAGTGCACCTATACAATTTACCATTGTATTGGGTGTGTTGGGGACACAAGAGACTCTTTGTTATTTGGTTGCAGGGTTGTTTGAGAGAGACCATCTTCATCCTACGCCTCCCACAGATTGATAAACCTTGGGTCATCCACTTGAGGGAAATTTGCTACTGTCCTACAAACCTCTGCACCTGGAGGCCCAACAACGTCTACAATAAGAAGGTTGTGTAATAGACATCATCATCTTACCTAATGCGTTACTCTGTTCTTATGAACTTAATACTCTAGATGCATGCTGGATAGCGGTCGATGTGTGGAGTAATAGTAGTAGATGCAGGCAGGAGTCGGTCTACTTGTCACGGACATGATGCCTATATACATGATCATGCCTAGATGTTCTCATAATTATTCGCTTTTCTATCAATTGCTCGATAGTAATTTGTTCACCCACCGTAATACTTATGTTATCTTGAGAGAAGCCACTAGTGAAACCTATGGCCCCGGGTCTCTCTTTTATCATATAAGTTTCCAATATATTTTACTTTGCAATCTTTACTTTCAATCTATATCATAAAAATACCAAAATATTTATCTTACTATTATTATCTCTATCAGATCTCACTCTCGTAAGTGGCCGTGAAGGGATTGACAACCCCTTTATCGCGTTGGTTGCGAGGTTCTTATTTGTTTGTGTAGGTATGAGGGACTTGGGTGTGGCCTCCTACTGGATTGATACCTTGGTTCTCAAAAGCTGAGGGAAATACTTGCGCTACTTTGCTGCATCACCCTTTCTTCTTCAAGGGAAAACCAACACAGTGCTCAAGAGGTAGCAAGAAGGATTTCTGGCGCCGTTGCCTCGCATTACATTATTTGCCATTTGCCTCTCGTTTTCCTCTCCCCCACTTCACCCTTGCCGTTTTATTCGCCCTTTTTTATGTTCCCCTTCTCTTCTCCGGTTCGCCTCTTTTTGCTTGTTTCTTGTTTGATTGTGTGTTGGATTTCTTGCTTGTCACGATGGCTCAAGCTAATACTAAATTGTGTGATTTTTCCAATACCAACAATAATGATTTTATTAGCACTCTGATTTCTCCTCTTACCGATGCTGAATCTTGTGAAATTAATGTTGCTTTGCTGAATCTTGCCGTCAAAGATCCATTTTCCAGCCTTCCTAGTGAAGATGCCGCTACCCATCTAAACAACTTTGTTGATTTGTGTGATATGCAAAAGAAGAAAGATGTGGATAATGATATTGTTAAATTGAAGCTATTCCCGTTTTCGCTTAGAGATCATGCTAAAACTTGGTTTTCGTCTTTTCCTAAAAATAGTATTGATTCATGGAATAAGTGCAAAGATGCTTTTATCTCTAAGTATTTTCCTCCCGCTAAGATCATCACTCTTAGAAATGATATCATGAATTTTAAGCAACTTGATCATGAACATGTTGCACAAGCTTGGGAGAGGATGAAATTAATGATACATAATTGCCCTACACATGATTTGAATCTTTGGATGATTATACAAAAAAATTATGCCGGATTTAACTTTGCTTCTAGAAATCTTTTAGATTTGGCCGCGGGAGGCACTTTTATGGATATCACTTCAGGAGAAGCTACTAAACTCCTAGATAATATTATGGTTAATTATTCTCAATGGCATACTGAAAGATGTACTAATAAAAAGGTGCATGCTATAGAAGAAATCAATGTTTTGAGTGGAAAGATGGATGAGCTTATGAAATTGTTTACTAATAAGAGTGTTCCTTATGATCCTAATGATATGCCCTTGTCTACTTTGATTGAGAATAATAATGAATCTATGGATGTGAATTTTGTTGGTGGAACAATTTTGGTAATAATGCGTATAGAGGTAATTTTACTCTTAGGCCGTTTCCTAGTAATTCCTCTAATAATTATGGTAATTCCTACAACAATTCTTACAGAAATTATAATAAGATGCCCTCTTATTTTGAATCTAATATTAAAGAATTTATTAGTTCGCAAAACAGTTCCAATGCTTTGATTGAAGAAAAATTGTCTAAGATTGATGAGTTGGCTAGGAACATGGATAGAATTTCTCTTGATGTTGATTTTTGAAACTTAGATCTATTCCACCTAAGCATGATATCAATGAGTCACTCAAAGATAGTCCCTCCATTCCTAAATATAGGGTGTATAGTTTTTGGCATGAAAATTAAAGAACGCACGTGGAGTGAAAAATTCACAAGTTTTGGGCGAGATTACACCTGACTAATTGACATGAGAAAATAGAGGAGTTTGCCTAATATAAATAAATGTAATCAAATCCCTAAAAAAAGTATTCAAACGAGTGGTTCAATGCAAGACACCTTATATTTCGAACTTTTTCTAAAAAATCTATACACCTTATATCAAGGAACGGAGGGAGTATGAGAATTTCCATTGATGAGTGTAAAGAAAGAACCGCTAGAATGTGTGCTAAAGAAGATTGCTTTGTGAAAGTGTGTTCTTCTAGTTTCCATGATAATAATGATGAAGATCTAAAAGTTATTGATGTGTCCCCTATTAAATCTTTGTTTTTCAATATGAATCTTGATAATGATGGGACTGGAGATGAGTCAACTTTATTAAGAACGCGGAGTTCTTAGATCTTGATGCAAAAATTGATAAAAGTGGGATTGGAGAGGTCAAAACTTTACATAGCAATGAACCCACTATCTTGGATTTCAAGGAATTTAATTATGATAATTGCTCTTTGATAGATTGTATTTCCTTGTTGCAATCCGTGCTAAATTCTCCGCATGCTTATAGTCAAAATAAAGCTTTTACTAAAAATATCGTTGATGCTTTAATGCAATCTTATGAAGAAAAGCTTGAATTGGAAGTTTCTATCCCAAGAAAACTTTATGATGAGTGGGAACCTACTATTAAAATTAAAATTAAAGATCATGAATGCTTTGCTTTATGTGATTTGGGTGCTAGTGTTTCCACGATTCCTAAAACTTTGTGTGGTTTGCTAGGTTTCCGTGAATTTGATTATTGTTCTTTAAACTTGCATCTTGCGGATTCCACCATTAAGGAACCTATGGGAAGAATTAATGATGTTCTTATTGTTGAAAATAGGAATTATGTGCCCATAGATTTCATTCTTCTTGATATTGATTGCAATCCTTCATGTCCTATTATTCTTGGTAGACCTTTCCTTAGAACGATTGGTGCAACTATTGATATGAAAGAAGGGAATATTAGATTCCAATTTCCGTTAAGGAAGGGCATGGAAAACTTTCCTAGAAAGAAAATTAAATTAACTTATGAATCTATTATGAGGGCCACTTATGGATTGCATACCAAAGATGACAATACCTAGATATATCCTTGCTTTTATGCCTAGCTAGAGGCGTTAAACGATAGCGCTTGTTGGGAGGCAACCCAATTTTATTTTTGTTCTTTGCTTTTTGGTTCTGTTTACTGATAAATAATTCATCTAGCCTCTATTTAGATATGGTTTTATGCTTTAATTTAGTGTTTGTGCCAAGTAGAACCTTTGGGAAGACTTGGGGAAAGTCTCCAACGTATCTATAATTTTTTATTGTTCCATGCTATTATATATTCTATTTTGGATGTTTAATGGGCTTTGTTATACACTTTTATATTATTTTTTGGACTAACCTATTAACCCAAGGCCCAGTGCAAATTGCTGTTTTTTTGCCTATTTCAGTGTTACGCAGAAAAGGAATATCAAACGGAGTCCAAACGGAATCAAACCTTTGGGAGTGTGATTTTTGGTACAAACGTGATCCAGAGAACTTGGAGTGGATGTCATGAAACCAAGGAGGTGGCCACGGGGCAGGGGGTGCGCCTACCCCCCTGGGAGCACCCTCCCCCTCGTGGGCCCCTCGTGGCTCAACCGACCTACTTCTTCCTCCTATATATACTCATATACCCTGAAAACAACCAGGAGCACCACAAAACCCTATTTCCACTGCCGCAACCTTTTGTACCCAAGAGATCCCATCTTGGGGCCTTTTCCGGAGCCCCGCCGGAGGGGGCATCGATCACGGAGGGCCTCTACATCAACTCCATGGCCCGTCCGATGATGTGTGAGTAGTTTACTTCAGACCTTCGGGTCCATAGTTATTAGCTAGATAGCGTCTTCTCTCTCTTTGGATCTCAATACAAAGATCTCCCCGATCTTCTTGGAGATCTGTTCCATGTAACTCTTTTTGTGGTGTGTTTGTCAAGATCCGATGAATTGTGGGTTTATGATCAAGTCTATCTATGAACAATATTTGATTCTTCTCCAAAATCTTTTATGTATGATTGGTTATCTTTGCAAGTATCTTCGAATTATCAGTTTGGTTTGGCCTACTAGATTGATCTTTCTTGCAATGGGACAAGTGCTTAGCTTTGGGTTCAATCTTGCGGTGCTCGATCCCAGTGACAGAAAGGGAAACGACACGTATTGTATTGTTTCCATCGAGGATAAAAAGATGGGGTTTATATCATATTCCTTGAGTTTATCCCTCTACATCATGCCATCTTACCTAATGCGTTACTCTATTCTTATAAACTTAATACTCTAGATACATGCTGGATAGCGGTCGATATGTGGAGTAATAGTAGTAGATGCAGGCAGGAGTCGGTCTACTTGTGACGGACGTGATGCCTATATACATGATCATGCCTAGATATTCTCATAAATATTCGCTTTTATATCAATTGCTCGATAGTAATTTGTTCACCCACTGTAATACATGCTATCTTGAGAGAAGCCACTAGTGAAACCTATGGGCCCCGGGTCTATCTTCTATCATATAAGTTTCCAATCTATTTTACTTTGCAATATTTACTTTCAATCTATATCATAAAAATACCAAAAAATATTTATCTTACTATTATTATCTCTATCAGATCTCACTCTCGTAAGTGACCGTGAAGGGATTGACAGCCCCTTTATCGCGTTGGTTGCGAGGTTCTTATTTGTTTGTGTAGGTACGACGGACTTGCATGTGGCCTCCTACTGGATTGATACCTTGGTTCTCAAAAACTGAGGGAAATACTTACGCTACTTTGCTGCATCACCCTTTCCTCTTCAAGGGGAAACCAACACAGTGCTCAAGAGTTAGCAAGAAGGATTTCTGGCGCCGTTGCCGGGGAGTCTACGCACAAGTCAAGACATACCAAGTACCCATCATTAACTTGCCGGCCTGCTTGAACACCCAACAATCCCCGTTGGTGTGGTTGGCTGGCTTGTCGGGGGTGCCATGTATTTGACACGGATGATCGAGTACACGGTCCAAACTGGACGGGCCCGGAGTGCTTCTTTTGAATGGCTTTTTGCGCTGACCGGGTTTAGAGCCTTTGAATCCGGCATTGACTGCCGTATCCTCAGTATTATCGCTATTAATGCGGTGCTTATGTTTGTTGCGACGTGACCTGCTATTGCCGTCCTTGGTATCCGAAGTACCATGGTTTTTTGATATGTTGTTACTGCGAGCTAGCCAGCTGTCTTCTCCCGCACAAAAGCGGGTCATGAGTGTCATGAGGGCTGCCATAGATTTCAGCTTTTCCTGTCCAAGGTGCCGGGCAAGCCACTCGTCGCAGATGTTATGCTTGAAGGCTGCTAGGGCCTCTGCATCCGGACTGTCGACGATTTGATTTTTCTTTGTTAGGAATCGTGTCCACAATTTCCTGGCCGATTCTTCTGGCTGCTGAATTATGTGGCTCAAGTCATCGGCGTCTGGTGGTCGCACATAAGTGCCCTGAAAGTTGTCGAGGAATGCGGCTTCCAGATCTTCCCAACAGCTAATGGACTCTGCTGGCAAGCTGTTAAGCCAATGCCGCGCTGGTCCTTTGAGCTTTAGTGGGAGGTATTTGATGGCGTGTAAGTCATCGCCGCGGGCCATGTGGATGTGGAGGAGGAAATCCTCGATCCGTACCACAGGATCTGTTGTGCCGTCGTATGATTCAATATTTACAGGTTTGAAACCTTCTGGGATTTGATGATCCATTACTTCGTCTATGAAGCATAAGGGGTGTGCGGCGCCTCTGTATTGGGCTATATCGTGACGCAACTCGGATGGGTCTTGCCCGCTGTGTTCGGCCCGGCCGGATTTACTTTTACTTATCCGGCGTGACATTTATCGTCTCGCATAGTGGCGCGCCCTCGTGATCCATAGATCGATGTTGCATGTTTTGCTTTGTCCTCCAATACATCTCGCAGGTCTGTTGTGTTTCCCCATGCTTTTTTATTTGAATGGTGTCGGGGTGCGGGCTGAGCTTTTGGCTGGAATGCCTCTCTATCACGGCCACGAGGTGGCCGATCAGCCGCGTCATTCGCTTCTTCCTCTAGTCGAGGTAGCAACCTGCATTTTGGGTATCTCTTGGAGGGGCGCTCGAGTTTATATTCCTCGGCCGCGAGGACTTCATTCCATCCGCTGTTGCTTTTTCTTAAGGCTATTTGGCATAGCCATAAGCCGGCGCTTGAAGCGCTAGCTCTTGTTCGGCGGGATCCTCTGGCACAGCGAATTCGTCATCATCGAGGCTTGCCTCGTCTTCGGAGGGGGCATGTAATTATCATCCTCCGATTCTCCATCTGCCGCTCTCTCAGGAGGGCTAGCTCTTCCATCCTCCTGCTCTAACTCTTGCTGGAGGGGGTTATTGTTGTCTTCGGCACTATCCGGAGTGTTGTTACCTCCTGTGCCGGTATCACCACTTTTGCTTTGGCGGGACTTAGAGCGGCGCCGCTGACTTCGGTGTTTGGGTTGCTTTTTGGAGGGGTCATCCTCTGCTGTCTCGTCGCCATTGCCTTCTTTGGGTGTATCCACCATGTATATATCATATGATGAGGTGGTTGTCCAATGCCCTGTGGGCAGTGGTTCCTCTTCGTCTCCCGCATCGTCGTCCATACCGTCGATGTCTTCGGAGTCGAAGTCGAGCATGTCGGTTAAGTCATCGACAGTGCCTACTAAGTGGGTGGTGGGTGGGCCGCGAATTTCGTCGTCATCCGCATCCCAGTCCTGCCGGACATAGTTCGGCCAGGATCCTCCAGACAAGGAGAGAGACCTTAATGAGTTCAGTATGTCGCCGAAGGGCGAGTTCTGAAAGATATCCGCGGAGGTAAACTCCATGATCGGCGCCCAATTGGATTCGATAGGAGCAGGCGCAGGAGGTTCGGAGTCCGTGGCCGGAGAAAGATCCGGCAGTTTAACAGTACAGCTCTCGTGCAAGGTAAGGTCGATGTTCAGCTCGATCGCTGCTGAGGGTAAGGCCTCCGTGGCGGGTCCATCCACCCATCCATGGATGGCGCAACTGGCTCCAAATTGAGGGTCGGAGCGGCTGCTGGTGCGATCTCCTGAACACTGTCTGATGGTAGAGCTAAATCGTACTCATCGTGACCGCGTGACGCACAAGGCAGAGGCTCGAATCCATCGAAGATCAAGTCTCCGTGGACATCGTCCGTGTAGTTTAAGCTTCCAAACCTGACCTGGTGGCCAGGGGCGTAGCTTTCAATCTGCTCCAGATGGCCAAGCGAATTGGCCCGCAGTGCAAAGCCGCCGAACACAAAGATCTGTCCGGGGAGGAAAGTCTCACCCTGGACTGCATCGCTATCGATGATAGTAGGAGCCATCAAGCCTAACGGCGATGACACAGAGGAACTCTCAATGAAAGCACCAATGTCGGTGTCAAAACTGGCGGATCTCAGGTAGGGGGTCCCGAACTGTGCGTCTAGGCGGATGGTAACAGGAGGTAGGGGACACGAAGTTTTACCCAGGTTCGGGCCCTCTTGATGGAGGTAAAACCCTACGTCCTGCTTGATTAATATTGATGATATGGGTAGTACAAGAGTAGATCTACCACGAGATCAGAGAGGCTAAACCCTAGAGGCTAGCCTATGGTATGATTGTATGTTATTGTTGTTGTCCTATGGACTAAAACTCTCTGGTTTATATAGACACCGGAGAGGGCTAGGGTTACACAAGGTTGGTTACAAAGGAGGAGATATACATATCCGTATTTTCTAGCTTGCCTTCCATGCCAAGGAGAGTCCCATCCGGACACGGGACGAAGTCTTCAATCTTGTATCTTCATAGTCCAGCAGTCCGGCCAAAGGATATAGTCCGGCTGTCCGGAGACCCCCTAATCCAGGACTCCCTCAGTCCCCGTGAGGGACGTTTTGGCCACGACGGTGGTCGTTGTGTCTTTGGTAGACACGGGGCCACCCAGGACTAGCCCAGTTGGGAGTGGGTCAGAGTGGCCGGGAGAGTGTCATGGCAGTAGATCGATTTTGTCGAAGCGCCATTGGTCCACCCAAATGGGAGTGCGAGGCCATGGGTTCCGTGGTGTGGGTAATGTGCGCTACCTCTATAGAGTGTGTATTTAAATCTATCGATAGCCGCGTCCTCGGTCATGGGCAAGGGTTCGTACTAGGTCACACCGTTCGATCAACACTCACATGACAAAATGACTTATAGGTGATATATCTATATGTTGATATGTTGAGTAGTACAAATTGGCAGGATGTTGATGATGATGTTGGAGACCAAGTGTTGATCATGGTAGTGATCGTCGGAAGGATCACAGTTGAGACCAAGTGTTGGTCGTGGTAGTGATCACCGGAATGATCATCGTTTGGTTTGGATCAGGAGGTGATCGAGATGGTACATTGCTTGGTCGGTTAGCCAAGAGATAAATGGTTATGGAGATCTGAGATGGTGATTTATCATTATTGTATTAGTTTCATACCATGCTTAGCAGTTGTTTCATCATAATAGTTGTTAATTTAATTAACCTGTTAATGCTATGTTATTGTCTTGCCCTGATGTTTATCGTTGTTGTGAGCTTGCAAGTACATTCAATGTACTGACTTGGCGTGTCATGCCAGGTTTTAGGTGATGCCATGGTTGCTTGATTGCTTGTTGATGGTTGCCGTGCGTACGAGCTAGATCGTGTCCCAGTCAGAGTCCCTATGGAGTGGAGTTCACCACCTTCGTCGTGGTTCCGCTGCTAGCATAGAGCAAGTGTAGTATCGCAGGCGTAGTGTCGCCGTGCTGATGTGCTTCTTTATAACATCAGACCCTTGTATTATTATTCTTGTAATAAGAGCTGATTTGTTCTATGTCAAGCAGTCCCGTATTCCAGAGACTTCTCCTCAATCTCTGGGCTGGAATACGGGGCATTCCGGTTTCTCTGAGCCGGGGTGCCACAAATTACTCACGCACGGTGGTGAGCATCATGAAATTGGTGATGGAGGATGGTTGATGATGACGACGGCGACAAATTCCACTCTTCGGAGCCCCGAACGGACTCCAGATCAACCCTCCCGAGAGAGATTAGGGCTTGGTGGCGGCTTCGTATCGTAAAACGCAATGAATCCTTCTCTCTAATTATTTTCTCCCCGAACGTGAATATATAGAGTTGGAGTTGAGGTCGGTGGAGCCTCAGGGGGCCAACGAGGCAGGGGGCGCGCCCCAGGGGGGTGGGCACACCCTCCACCCTCGTGGACAGAGCGTGGGCCCCCTGGTGTTGATTCTTTCGCCAGTATTTTTTATTAATTCCAAAAATATTCTCCATGAAGTTTCAAGTCATTCCGAGAACTTTTATTTCTGCACAAAAATAACACCATGGCAATTCTGCTGAAAACAACGTCAGTCTGGGTTAATTCCATTCAAATCATGCAAGTTAGAGTCCAAAACAAGGGCAAACGTGTTTGGAAAAGTAGATACGTTGGAGACGTATCAACTCCCCCAAGATTAAACCTTTGCTTGTCCTCAAGCAATTCAGTTGACAAACTGAAAGTGATAAAGAAATTTTTTTACAAACTCTGTTTGCTCTTGTTGTTGTAAATATGTATAGCCAGCATTCAAGTTTTCAGCAAAGATTATGAACCAACCATATTCACAATAACATTTAGGTCTCATGTTTACTCATATCAATGGCATAATCAACTAGCGAGCAATAATAATAAATCTTGGATGACAACACTTTCTCAAAACAATCATAATATGATATAACAAGATGGTATCTCACTAGCCCTTTCTGAGATCGCAAAACATAAATGCAGAGAACCTCTGAAGATCAAGGACTGACTAGACATTGTAATTCATGGTAAAAGAGATCTAGTCACAGTCATATTCAATGTAAACTAATAGTAATGCATGCAAATGACAGCAGTGCTCTCCAACTGGTGCTTTTTAATAAGAGGGTGATGACTTAACATAAAAGTAAATAGATAGGCCCTTCACAGAGGGAAGCAGGGATTTGTAGAGGTGCCAGAGCTCGAGTTTTGAAACAGAGATAAATAATATTTTCAGTGGCATACTTTCATTGCCAACATAATAACGGAGAGATCTCGATATCTTCCATGCTACACACATCATAGGCGGTTCCCAAACAGAATGGTAAAGTTTATACTCCCCCACCACCAACAAGCATCAATCCATGGCTTGCCCGAAACAACGGGTGCCTCCAACTAACAACATTCCTGGGGGAGTTTTGTTTGCAATTATTTTGATGTGGTTTGAGCTTGGGACTGAGCATCCCGATTATCGGCCATTTTCTCGTGAATGAGGAGCGGATTCCACTCCTCGTGAGAATAACCCACCAAGCATGGAAGATATAGACAACCCTAGTTGATACATAAGCTATTCGAGCATACAAAACAAAATTTCATTTGAAGGTTTAGAGTTTGGCATGTACAAATTTACTTGGAACGGCAGGTAGATACCGCATATAGGAAGGTATGGTGGACTCATATGGAATTTTTTTGGGGTTTATGGAAGTGGATGCACAAGCAGTATTCCTGCTTAGTACAAGTGAATGCTAGAAACAGACTGGGAAGCGACCAACTAGGGAGCGGCAACAGTCATGAACATGCTTTCAATTCAACAATATCATTATCCACATCTTCCTTCTTTTGCATATCACACAAATCAACAAAGTTATTTAGATGGGTAGCGGCATCTTCACTAGGAAGACCGGAAAACGGATCTTCCATGACAAGATTCAGCAAAGCAGCATTAATTTCACAAGATTCAGCATCGGTAAGAGGAGCAATCAGAGTGCTAATAAAATCATTATTGTTGGTATTGGAAAAATCACACAATTTAGTATTATCTAGAGCCATCGTGACAAGCAAGCAATCCAACACACAAGCAAACAAGAAACAAGCAAAAAGAGGCGAACTGGAGAAGAGAAGGGGAACGGAAAAAGGGCGAATAAAACGGCAAGGGTGAAGTGGGGGAGAGGAAAACGAGAGGCAAATGGAAAATAATGTAATGCGAGGGATAAGAGTTTATGATGGGTACTTGGTATGTCTTGACTTGTGCGTAGACTCCCCGGCAACGGCGCCAGAAATCCTTCTTGCTAACTCTTGAGCACTGTGTTGGTTTCCCCTTGAAGAGGAAAGGGTGATGCAGCAAAGTAGCGTAAGTATTTCCCTCAGTTTTTGAGAACCAAGGTAACAATCCAGTAGGAGGCCACATGCAAGTTCGTCGTACCTACACAAACAAATAAGAACCTCGCAACCAACGCGATAAAGGGGCTATCAATCCCTTCACGGTCACTTACGAGAGTGAGATCTGATAGAGATAATAATAGTAAGATAAATATTTTTTGGTATTTTTATGATATAGATTGAAAGTAAATATTGCAAAGTAAAATAGATTGGAAACTTATATGATAGAAGATAGACCCGGGGCCCATAGGTTTCACTAGTGGCTTCTCTCAAGATAGCATGTATTACAGTGGGTGAACAAATTACTATCGAGCAATTGATATAAAAGCGAATAATTATGAGAATATCTAGGCATGATCATGTATATAGGCATCACGTCCGTCACAAGTAGACCGACTCCTGCCTGCATCTACTACTATTACTCCACATATCGACCGCTATCCAGCATGTATCTAGAGTATTAAGTTTATAAGAATAGAGTAACGCATTAGGTAAGATGGCATGATGTAGAGGGATAAACTCAAGGAATATGATATAAACCCCATCTTTTTATCCTCGATGGAAACAATACAATACGTGTCGTTTCCCTTTCTGTCACTGGGATCGAGCACCGCAAGATTGAACCCAAAGCTAAGCACTTGTCCCATTGCAAGAAAGATCAATCTAGTAGGCCAAACCAAACTGATAATTCGAAGATACTTGCAAAGATAACCAATCATACATAAAAGATTTTGGAGAAGAATCAAATATTGTTCATAGATAGACTTGATCATAAACCCACAATTCATCGGATCTTGACAAACACACCGCAAAAAGAGTTACATGGAATAGATCTCCAAGAAGATTGGGGAGATCTTTGTATTGAGATCCAAAGAGAGAGAAGACGCTATCTAGCTAATAACTATGGACCCGAAGGTCTGAAGTAAACTACTCACACATCATCGGACGGGCCATGGAGTTGATGTAGAGGCCCTCCGTGATCGATGCCCCCTCCGGCGGGGCTCCGGAAAAGGCCCCAAGATGGGATCTCTTGGGTACAGAAGGTTGCGGCAGTGGAAATAGGGTTTCGTGGTGCTCCTGGTTGTTTTCAGGGTATATGAGTATATATAGGAGGAAGAAGTAGGTCGGTTGAGCCACGAGGGGCCCACGAGGGGGAGGGCGCTCCCAGGGGGGTAGGTGCACCCCCTGCCCCGTGGCCACCTCCTTGGTTTCATGACATCCACTCCAAGTTCTCTAGATCACGTTTGTACCAAAAATCACACTCCCAAAGGTTTGATTCCGTTTGGACTCCGTTTGATATTCCTTTTCTGCGTAACACTGAAATAGGCAAAAAAACAGCAATTTGCACTGGGCCTTGGGTTAATAGGTTAGTCCAAAAAATAATATAAAAGTGTATAATAAAGCCCATTAAACATCCAAAATAGAATATATAATAGCATGGAACAATAAAAAATTATAGATACGTTGGAGACTTTCCCCAAGTCTTCCCAAAGGTTCTACTTGGCACAAACACTAAATTAAAGCATAAAACCATATCTAAATAGAGGCTAGATGAATTATTTATCAGTAAACAGAACCAAAAAGCAAAGAACAAAAATAAAATTGGGTTGCCTCCCAACAAGCGCTATCGTTTAACACCCCTAGCTAGGCATAAAAGCAAGGATATATCTAGGTATTGTCATCTTTGGTATGCAATCCATAAGTGGCCCTAAGCAGGTCACGTCGCAACAAACATAAGCACCGCATTAATAGCGATAATACTGAGGATACGGCAGTCAATGCCGGATTCAAAGGCTCTAAACCCGGTCAGCGCAAAAAGCCATTCAAAAGAAGCACTCCGGGCCCGTCCAGTTTGGACCGTGTACTCGATCGTCCGTGTCAAATACACGGCACCCCCGACAAGCCAGCCAACCACACCAACGGGGATTGTTGGGTGTTCAAGCAGGCCGGCAAGCGATGACGAGGAAGAGCCCCGGTAGCCAAACACCGGAGGACAGAAAAGGTTCCCCCCACAAGTGCGGACGGCGAACATGATATACGCAACCCACATCCCCAAGATGGAGCGGAAGCGTGCGCTCGGGGATGTATATGCGTTGGAGCCAGTCGCCCCAAAGTTCAACCCATGGTCCTCCTGTCCGATCATCTTCGATCGCAGGGACCACCCCACTAGTATCCGTCATGGCGGATTCGCCGCACTGGTCCTAGACCCAATCATTGACGGATTTCACCTCACTCAAGTCCTTATGGATGGCGGCAGCAGCATGAACCTGCTTTATCAGGACACAGTGCGCAAAATGGGTATAGACCCCTCAACGATCAAACCCACAAAAACGACCTTTAAAGGCGTCATTCCAGGTGTAGAGGCCCATTGCACAGGCTCAATTACACTGGAAGTGGTCTTCGGATCCCCGGATAACTTCCGAAGCGGAGAATTAATCTTCGATATAGTCCCGTTCCATAGTGGTTATCATGCACTGCTCGGGCGAACCACATTTGCGAGATTCAATGCGGTACCGCATTATGCATACCTCAAGCTCAAGATGCCAGGACCTCTTCGGGTTATTATAGTTAATGGAAACACAAAGCGCTCTCTCCGAACAGAGGAGCACACTGTGGCTCTCGCAGCTGAAGCGCAAAGCAGCCTCTCAAGGCAATCCACTAGTTTGGTGTTTCAAGACCCGGACACCTTCAAGCGCGCTCGAAGTAATCGGCAACTAGACCGCCTGGCACGATCTGAGCTCGTGTAGCAATGCGGCCCCCACCCCAGTCCCAGCCAAGCAGTGAAATCCGTGCCACGCGTACATAATTACGCATTAAAAATACCATGGGCACAGGTGGGGAGGGGGCACAACTACGGCACGCTCCAAGAGGCGGCCTAAACCGCACTAGGGGCTTCCCGCTTTGTTATTTTTCTCTTTCAGGACTTTAATCTCTGGAAACCTTGTCCGGCAGCATGATTATCGAACACATGATGCAGCAACCAAGAGAGGCAGAAAGCTACGTCACACCACGGAACTCCCAGGTGGATCACGATAACGAGTGAAATATTTGCTTTAATACTATTCCTTAGCTTGCCCTTGGAAGGGACATAGTCCTACTTTTTGCTTATCGCACTATCTGTATCATTCTGCTTTAACGCACCTCTTTGAATAAACAACGCATAACATTACGACTATTATTGCATTCTTGCTTTTTATATATATGTTCATTAATGACACCCTGCAACCGTACACTTTGGTACGGCCAACACGCCAGGGGCTTAAGTACCCCACAATATATGGTGTGAGAAGTCCGAACACTTTCACAAGTGTGGCACCCTGAACTTATAGCATTATATGCATCAGCTCCGAATCATGTCTTTGGTCAGATGTTGGGTTTGCCCGGCTCCTACGTTTTGGTACCTTACGTTCCGCTCTATCGGCTAAGGTAGCGCTAGGAGAACTACTGCGATTGTGCCCCAGTTCTGTTGGGCTAAGCACCTCAGTAGAGAAAGCTAAAACTAACTGTCATGATAAGGCGAGAGACTGGTCGCTGTTCGGTTAGGTTTCGAGTCCCTAAAGACTTATGCCGCTTAGAGCGAGGAGCTGGTCCTAACCGGCTTAAAGGCGTGTATCGCGCCCCGAATTCGGCCTTCCGAATACCAGGGTGAGGGAGTCCTGGATTAGGGGGTGTTCGGGTAGCCGGACTATACCTTCAGCCGGACTCTTGGACTATGAAGATACAAGATTGAAGACTTCGTCCCGTGTCCGGATGGGACTTTCCTTGGCGTGGAAGGCAAGCTTGGCGATGCGGATATTCAAGATCTCCTACCATTATAACCGACTTTATGTAACCCTAACCCTATCCGGTGTCTATATAAACCTGAGGGTTGTAGTCCGTAGGCAATCAACTCCATATACAACAATCATACCATAGGCTAGCATCTAGGGTTTAGCCTCCTTGATCTCGTGGTAGATCTACTCTTGTACTACCCATATCATCAATATTAATCAAGCAGGACGTAGGTTTTTACCTCCATCAAGAGGGCCTGAACCTGGGTAAAACATCGTGTTCCCTGCCTCCTATTACCATCCGGCCTAGACGCACAGTTCGGGACCCACTACCCGAGATCCGCCGGTTTTGACACCGACACTTGTGCTTTCATTGAAAGTTCCTCTGTGTCGTCGCCTTTAGGCCCGATGGCTCCTTTGATCATCAACAACGATACGGTCCAGGGTGAGACTTTTCTCCCCGGACAGATCTTCGTCTTCGGCGGCTTCGCTCTGTGGGCCAATTCGCTCGGCCACTTGGAGCAGATCGAAAGCTACGCCCCTGGCCATCAAGTCAGGTTTGGAAGCTTAAACTACACGGCTGACATCCGCGGAGACTTGATCTTCAACGGGTTCGAGCCACAGCCAAGCGCGCCGCACTATCTCGAGGGGCATGATCTAGCTCTGCCTCCGGACAGTGTCTTGGAGGCTGCACACGCATCGGTTCTGACCCCTAACTCGGAGCCTATTGCGCCAATCGAGGATGAGCGGTTGTACGTCACCTTGGGGGTTTCGATCTCAAAGGCGATCGAGCCGAATGCTAGCCCCGCACTCTGCATGATCCGTGACTCCGAGGATCCGGACTCCTTTACGAACTCCGAACCCCCCGCGCCCCTGCCGATCGAATCCGATTGGGCGCCAATAATAGAGTTCACTGCCACAGACATCTTTCAGCACTCGCCTTGTGGCGATATCCTGAACTCTCTCAAATCTCTCTCCTTATCAGGAGAGCCCTAGCCGAACTACTGTCAGCGAGGATGGGATACGGACGATGAAGAAATTCAAAGCCCACCCACCACCCACTTGGTAGCCATTGTCGACAATTTAAACGACGTGCTCAACTTCGACTCCGGAGACATCGACAGCATGGATGACGATGCAGGAGACACCGACGAACCAACGCCCATAGGGCATTGGACAGCCACCTCATCTCATGATGTGTACATGGTGGATACCCCTAAAGGAAGCGACAACGAGGAAAAAGGGAATGGGACGGGAGATCGACCCCCCGAAAAGCAATCAAAGCGTCGGCGTAAATGCCGACCCAAGCCCTGCCTCGACAAAAACCCAGCCATAGAGTAGGACGAGCCGGTAGACGACGAGCAGACCTTAGAGCAACCATCCGAACAGGGCAACACGGATAGAGAAACCGAACATCCCTCCCCCGGCGAAAATGGCATTCCGGACGACCTCACGCTGAATAAACCTATGGAGCAGAAGAATCTCCACGAGAGGCTCGTTGCAACTGCAAGCAGCCTAAAAAAGCAGAAGCAGAAGCTAAAAACAGTGGAAGATGCACTCCAGATTAGATGGAGCAAAGTAATCAATACCACAGATAAGTACGGCGACAGTCGCCGCACTAAAAGCTATCCGAAAAGAAAGCTACTGCCTGAATTCGACGAAGAGGCCCTAGAGCCCTCGCATTCAAAAAATGAAAAAGCCACACGGTCGGATAGACGACCCCATAAAGCGGCAAGCGGCGCCGCACCTAAATTGGCATGCGACCCACTTAAGGATTCGCATCATGGCACAGTCAGGTCCATTTATGGGGCAAGAAAGCAAGCTCTCGTAAGCAACGCTATGAAGCCATCATCAGAATCCGGCACACCCAAATACAGGGGCGCCGCACACCCCCTATGTTTCACCGATGAGGTCCTGGACTATGAATTCCCAGAGGGATTCAAACCCGTAAACATAGAGGCATATGATGGAACAACAGACCCTGGAGTTTGGATCGAGGATTATATCCTCCACATACACATGGCTAGAGGTGATGATCTCCACGCCATAAAATATCTACCCCTTAAGCTTAAAGGACCAGCCCGGCATTGGCTTAAAAGCCTTCCCGAAAACACAATTGGAAGCTGGGAAGAGCTCGGGGATGCTTTTCGAGCAAACTTTCAAGGGACCTACGTCCGCCCTCCGGATGCAGACGATCTTAGTCAAATAACTCAACAACCCGGAGAATCAGCTCGGCAGTTCTGGAATAGATTCCTCACTAAAAAGAATCAGATAGTCGACTTTCCGGACGCCGAAGCCTTAGCAGCTTTCAGGCATAACATCCGAGACGAATGGCTCGCCAGACACCTCGGCCAAGAAAAGCCAAGAACAATGGCCGCACTAACAAGCCTCATGACCCGCTTTTGTGCAGGGGAGGATAGCTGGTTGGCAAGGTGCAGCCCCAGCGAACCAAGTACATCCGAAACTAGGGATGGAAACGGAAAACCGCGACGCAACAAGGACCGTCGCTGGACTAAGGACAAAAGTCCAAAGAGCACGGCAGTCAATGCCGGATTCAAAGGCTCACGACAAAATCAGGAAAATGCCCCCCCCCCCAGGATAACAGGGACGATCCATCCAACCTAAATAAAATCCTGGACAGGATATGTTAGATACACAGTACTCCCGAGAAGCCTGCTAACCATACCCATAGAGACTGTTGGGTTCTCAAACAATCCGGCAGACTCAACGCCAAACACAAGGGGCTCGACACACCAAACGAAGACGAGGACGAACCCCAAAAGCAGAGCACCAGGAAACAAAAGAACTTCCCACAAGAAGTAAAAATAGTGAACTCACTTCACATAAAAAAACGTGCAGCGCCCGTAAAGGTACGCACCACATGGCCCATCCCCAAAGGGTCCTGCCACTGGTTGTCAAAACCGATCATCTTCGATCAGCTAGATTATTCTAGGAATATCAATAATGTAGGCTGGACTGCCTTGATACTCGATCCAATAATTGGCGGACTCCAGTTTTCAAATGTCCTTATGGACGGCGGTAGTGGACTAAACCTGATATATCAGGATACAATCCAGCACATGGGGATAAACCCATTAAGAACCCACCGCAGCAAAACTTCCTTTCAAGGGGTAATACCTGGTCCGGACACCCATTGTATGGGTTTTCTCCGGCTCGAAGTCATATTCGGCTTTGCCGATAACCTCCGCCGGGAAAAGCTGACCTTCCATATCGTCCCGTTCTCAAGTCGCTATCAAGCACTACTGGGACGTGAAGCTTTCGCTCGCTTTAATGCAATACCGCATTATGCATCTCTTACGCTTAAGATGTCAGGTCCACGAGGCATCATCTCTTTGAAGGGGAAGCACTAAAGTGCGCCTCCCCAAGTGGAGGACTATGCGGCCGCTTTGACAGCCCCACAGCAAAATGGCCTCACCGGCCAAAAAACTTCGAAATAGGTCATTCAAGACCACGAACGCGGATAGACGAGTTCGGTGCAAAATCATCATTGATGCAGGCCTAGAAGCCATATACCCCCGCACTAGGGGCTCCACGCATATACAATAAGAGACAATAAAGCTCAATCTTATATATCTTACTTTATACTTTGCTTATTTTAAAAATTTTCGGCACGACCCGTTTTCAACTCAGTTCCTCTCTTTTACAGATGAACGTCGGGCGGCGGCCGTCCAGGATACGGCACAACGGAGACACAGGCGCAGACGTGCAGTAGGGACCCGTCCTAAAGGATTCTTTTTAGATTAAGACCCTGCCTAAACCTTTTTTACTATCTCCTGTTGCTACACATCCCCTGGTTTTTTTCTTTGTGATATAACCAAGGAGGAGGCTGGCGTCTTGGCATGTGGCCACGTCAGAATTTTTGCGCGTACCTGGACACTAGGGGCTTTTTTAATAAAGAGTGTTGTTTCGCCCGCACTCATAAAGACCGAACACCTTAGGGAGTGTTCGGCGTCGCGAGTTTTGGCATTATATGCATCAGCTCCGAATCATGTCTTTGGTCAAATGTTGGGTTGCCCGGCTCCTGAGTTCGGCTACCTTACGTTCCGCTCTATCGGCTAAGGTAGCACCAGGAGAACTACTACGACTGTGCCCCGGTTCGGCCGGGCGAGCACCTCAGTAGAGAAAGCCGAAAACTGACTGTCATGATGTAGCGTGAGACTGGTCAGCCACTCGATGACATATCGGAATCTATCGGATTCCTCCGCTTTAACGAAGGGCCGTTTCCCGGTAAGGCACATACGCGCCCCGAACTCGGACGAGCGCAGTTGCCACCAAGGGGCTACCTAAATAGTCTCACTGTCAAGCTCCTATGGCTAAGTGAAAGTGTTAAAGCATTATAGTCCGGTTGCCTGGCCCGCTGCGCTATCACCTCCTTTGTAGGACCAAGACGTTGGGTTAAGTGTGAAAATGCGTCTTCTGCGAGCACCCCGCACTATGTGCGTGGGGGCTGAAGCCAACGACTGCCATCTTTCAGATTCTATATATATATATATATATATATATATATATATATATATATATATATATATATATATATATATATATATATATATATATATATCTTAAAACGGCCGCACAGGAGGTGTTCCCAATAGTTGGAGGCACAAGTATAAAAAAGGCCACTACAGTCTATCAAAATATTACTTTATAATTACATATGCTATCATAACATAGCATCTTTCGGGCACTGCGTCTCTATTACACGAGCGCCTTCAAGAATTTCCTGAAAATAGTGCTCGGAGGGTACTTGGCTTTTGTTTGAATCTCGGGACACAACAACGGTGGTCTCCATCTCTGCCCAGTATGTCTTAACATGGGCAAGAGCCATCCTAGCGCCCTCTATGCATGCTGACCTCTTCATTGCATTTATACGCGGCACTGCGTCAAGGAATTGCTGCACCAAGCTGAAATAACTCTTCGGCTCCGATCTCCCTGGCCACAGGTGACCCATGACGTACTTCATGGCGAGTCCAGACAACCTATTCAGTTTGGCCCATTGAGCCAAACGATCATCCACTGCCAGTGGACGCTCTGGATTGTGAAACTGCGACCAGAAAAGCTTTTCCACTTCGCGATCTTTCTGATCTCGAAAGTGTTCAGTCGCATCAGCAGCACTCGCTGCCAAGTCCAGATAGGTATCCTCCACACTCCACATCCGGCCCAACGGAGCAAACTTCGGATCACAAAATTTCCTTCGCAGCATAAAGGGCTTTCCAGCCGCAATCTGTTCGGCCTGACGCAGCTCCTCCTTCGCAGCTCTCATCGCAAAGCGCGCATCCTTGGCATTGGCAACGGCCTTCTCTAAGTCCGTGTGTTTCGCCTGGTCTTCTTTTTCAAGAAGTCTGCAACGGTCTGTAGCGCTTTTTAACTATTCGGCCATCTCGGCCATCTCTTCCTTGCTTCGGCAATGAGCAGCCTGTTCGGCTCTCAGCTCTTCAAGGGCTTTCCTGGTGGCCGCATCACTTTCGCTGGCTTGTTCTTTAGCTCGGGCAAGTTCTGCCCTAAGACTCTCCACGGCGGCCGCACCATCTGCGTCAAGCACACACATCGTAAGACACAGGCATAAAATTGTTCTTACCTGATGCCGCCCGAGGAATTACATACCTTGAGCCTCATCAAGCCGCTTATTGGCAAGCGTGATGTCGGCATCTGCCACGTCCAGTCGCTGCTTTAGTTCGGCAAAATCGTTAGTTCGACTCGATTCCGGACACCCTAGCGCCTACATTCAAAGGCGACATCTTAGACTTGGGATTATGATCCTCCGCGTGTCGTCATTTCTTGACGACGCGCAGAGTCTCAGGGGCTACTATCTACACAGGGCGCATCTTACTCATGCGCAACTGACAAAAGTATACATTATCTAATGTACCTCGAAACCCGTCAGTAAACTTTTGACGGCCTCATACAATCCGCTCTCTACGGATGAAATCCTTTCAATCACCGTGCCCAGCAATGCGCGGTGCTCCTATGAGATAGAAGCTCGCCCCAGCAGAATCTTTAGCTCCTCCGGTCGAGCACCAGATGGTGCTGGGCTCGTCCCATGACCACTTTTGAAGGCCGGACACGGAGAACCTCGGGGGGCAGCATAGCCACCTTCCGTCCCTGCCAGATTTGGAGAAACCCTCCGCGAAGACACCTCAGGGTCACCCGCCTCGCTAGGCGGCACGGCAGGGGGAGGCGTCCCACTCTCCATCATCTTCGGAAGGAGATCCCCCGAAGACGAGCTCTGCTGAGAAGGGCTGAGGTCCGAGATACAAGATAAAGGTTTGGTTAATCTTCTCAGATATAAATCAAGGACTTCCCTCATCCCTCAAAAGGAAAATCTTTTCTCCACTTACGGCTCGCTGGAGGGCTGATCCCCTTGAGGGCGTAGTCTGGCCGAGGAACTCCCCGGCGTCGGACCCTCTGACGAGGATTTTCTCCCCCGTTTTGAGGCCATGGTTTCTGGGTCGTCAGAGGCGGCTCTCTTCTTCCCCTTAGGAGAGGAATTGTCGGTTCCTCCCTTCGGAGCAGCCTCCTTCGAGGAGGCCATAGCTTACTTGTCTTCCCCCTCCAAAGGCATTATCTCCAGCATCCTGACCAGCACAGGATATGGCCTGGTTTCAGGAAGGGGAGCCGGACACCTGATCAGCTTTGCCTTCGCTATCCACTCCTGTTTAAAAGGACGGCTCTTTTAGGGGCAAGTTTATGACAATTATACGGATAGAAGGTCCGGGCACAAGGTTGCTTACTTGAGTATCCGGGCAATTGCAGCTTAGGCCTGCGTCCTCGGTTAAATCCGGACACATCTCTTGTGATCCGAAGAACAGTCTATACATCTCCGTGGGCGTTGCGCCCATAAAGTTCTGGAGAGCTCGCGGTCCCTCTGGATTAAACTCCCACAGGCGAAGGGGGCAACGTTTGCCGAGCAATATTCGGCGAATCAGCATGACATGTGTCACCTTGACCAAGCTGAGGTCTCCTTCCAAGAGATCCTTAATTCGGCCCTGTAACAGGGGCACGTCTTTGGGCAAACCCCAATCTAACCCTCTGTTAACCCATGACGCTAGCCGTGGTGGGGGACCCGAGCGAAAGGCAGGAAGCGCCACCCACTTGGTGCTCCGGGAAGCGATGATATAAAACCACTCTCGTTGCCACAAGCCTAGCTCCTCTTGAAAAGAGCGCTCGGGCCATGGAGCATCAGCATTTTTGCTTATAACAGCGCCTCCGCACTCTGCGTGCCGTCCCTTGATCATCTTCGGCTCCACTTTGAAAGTCTTGAGCCAGAATCCGAAGTGAGGGGTAACACGGAGGAACGCTTCGCATACAATGATAAACGAGGAGATATGGAGGATGGACTCCGGAGCTAAGTCATGGAATTCCAGCCCGTAATAAAACAGCAGTCCCCTCACAAAGGGGTCCATAGGGAAGCCTAACCCCCGAAGGAAGTGAGACACGAACACTACGCTCTCACCGGGCTGGGGACTGGGGATAGCCTGCCTTTGAGCAGGCAACCTGTGCGAAATTTCGGCGGTCAAGAACTTAGCCTCTCTCAACTTTAGCACGTCCTCCTCCGTGACGGAGGAGGACATCCATCGGCCTTGAAGGTCGGAACTGGACATTGTCGAAGGTCTGAGGCGCCCGGAATCTGGAGCCTAGGGTGTTGGAACTCGAGGCAATGGGCGAACTTGTTTTGGGATTGGAGAAAAGGAGTAAGGCCCTGGTCTCTTTATAAGAGGTTGAATACTAGGAGCCCTCCCCGTAACCGTTTGGGACTCGCCTTTAATCGAGAAAACATGCTAACGGGCACGATTGGGTTACCCACGCCCGTATTGATGAGAATCCCGTAAAAGGGGGGCACACGATCTCTGCTTTGACAAGACGTGCCAAGGAAACCGCCTCACAAAACATGCTGAGGTGGAAAAGTGAAAACGATTCGAGTGAAGGACTTGGCTGTAGTGTGACGACGCACTATGAAATACGTCAGCAGATTTGATTTGTGTTAATATTATTCTCTCTATGGCAATATGTGGAAGCTTATTTTGCAGAGCCGGACACTACTCTTGGTGTTTACAATCTTCTATGAAGGACTTGGAGGAGGAACCCGCCTTGCAATGCCGAAGACAATTTGCGCGCCGGACTCGTCGTCGTTGAAGCCTGGTTCAGGGGCTACTGAGGGAGTCCTGGATTAGGGGGTGTTCGGGTAACCGGACTATACCTTCAGCCGGACTCCTGGACTATGAAGATACAAGATTGAAGACTTTGTCCCGTGTCCGGATGGGACTTTCCTTGGCGTGGAAGGCAAGCTTGGCGATGCGGATATTCAAGATCTCCTACCATTGTAACCGACTTTATGTAACCCTAACCCTATCCGGTGTCTATATAAACCGAAGGGTTGTATTCCGTAGGCAATCAACTCCATATACAACAATCATACCATAGGCTAGCTTCTAGGGTTTAGCCTCCTTGATCTCGTAGTAGATCTACTCTTGTACTACCCATATCATCAATATTAATCAAGCAGGACGTAGGGTTTTACCTCCATCAAGAGGGCCTGAACCTGGGTAAAACATCGTGTTCCCTGCCTCCTGTTACCATCTGGCCTAGACGCACAGTTCGGGACCCACTACCCAAGATCTGCCGGTTTTGACACCGACACAGGGGCTTCGCCGAAATTTAAAATTATAGAATTCTATGGCTAACTGAGAGTGATAAAGCATTATTAGTCTGGTTGCCTTGTTCATTGTGCTGAGCACCTCCCTCGAAGGACCCAAACATGGGAACAAGAGTGCTCAGGTTTATCCCGAACACCCCAGCACTTGCGGCATGGGGCAGAAGCCAAGGACTAGCCATCTCTCAGATTGGATAAACAGCCAAACATAAGGTAATATTTTAAATTCAAACAAGCGTTGCATAGCGCATATGAAACAAGTTTTCATCATACGGGATCACACGAGCAAGTTTACTCAAATATTACATCCTTTGAACATTCGTCCGCTACAAGACGGGCACCCTTCAGGACACCCTCATAATAAATTTCTGGGGCGTGATGCTCCTTGCCCTGTGGCGGTCCCTCCTTGATCAGCTTCACGGCGTCTAGCTTGGCCCATTGCACCTTCACGCGGGCGAAAGCCCGGCGTGCACCTTCGATGCAGACAGACCGCTTGACGACCTCCAACCGTGGGCAGGCGTCCACAAGTCACCTCACCAGGCTGAAGTAGCTGTTCGGAAGGGCGTCGCCAGGCCACAGCCGGACTATACATCCCTTCATGGCCTGTTCGGCCACTTTGTGTAGCTCGACCAGCTGCTTCAGCTGGTCGCTCATAGGCACCGGGTGTTCGGTCCCAGTATACTGAGACCAGAACAGCTTCTCCGTTGAGCTCCCCTCCTCGGCCTGGTAAAACCGTGCGACATCCGACACTCTGCGGGGCAAATCCTACTTTTTACTTTCACATGCTTGCTTTGCATATAGAATGCTTTACCCGCCGCTATTCTCTTCATCGCGTCAATCTCCTGGAGGGCCTTTTGGGCTTCGGCCTTGGCACTTTTTGCTCTCTCGAGGACCGGGCAAGCTCAGACTCTCGCGTCTTCGAGTCAAGCTCCAACGCCCCGTGCTTCGTCACGAGAGCTTGGAGCTCTTGCTGCACCTCGCCCACCCGAGCCTCTTGCTTTTCCCGCTCGGTGCGCTCCTTGGACGCTTTATCTTCGGCCTTGGACAGCGCTTGCTTTAGGGTCGCCACTTTGGTCGCGGCCCCTGGCAAACATACGATGATCCTGTCATTTTGCAATCGCGTCTTCTTTTATATATACATATCTATAGACAGGGTATTAGTTACCTTTGTTCTCCTCGAGCTGCCTCTTGGCAAGGCCGAGCTCGTCCTTGGACCCTTTAAGGTCCTGCTTCAGTGCGGCGACCTCCGCAGTCAATGCGGCAGATGCCAGCAGCGAAGCCTGCATACGCATATTGACATACTTATATTAGACTCATGTGATATTGTTTGATCCTCTGTTCAGCTTTTCTTTGTGAACACCGAACAAAGCATCGGGGGCTACTATCTATGCGGTAATATTTTTCCTATATTTTAACACTTACCTCAAAGCCTGTTAGAAGGCTGGCATAGGCTTCAGTCAATCCGCTTTGGGCGGACTAAACCTTCTGGACCACCGCACTCATAATAGTACGGTGCTCCTCGTCGATGGAAGCGCTACGAAACGCTTCCAGCAGATTGTCTGGTGCCTCTGGATGGACAGAGGTCACCGGCACAGGCGTCTTGCCCCTCTTGGAAGGAGGCCGCCTGCCCGAGTCCGGAACCACTGGAGGTTCCGGTGCGGTGTTCGGCTGAGGGCCGAACTTGGAGCCCTCAGGGGCCTTGTCCCCCTGCCCTTGGAGTCCGGAAGGTTGCCTTGAGGCGCCTCCGGGACTGTCTCCCCTCGACCTGGTGCCTCTTGAGACAATACCTCGGCGTCATACGCAGGGCAGGGGGAGGTGGCGGTCGGAAGTGGATCGCTATCCATATCCGACGAGCCCAGGGAGCTATCTGATGATACATCGATACGGGCTTGTGGCGGCCTGCATAATCATATTCGGCGTTAGGGGAAGAGGTGCGCAAAAGGATACTATGAGTTACTCTGGTATCCGAATACTTACGACCTCCCCAGGGGCTTGGCCCTGGGTAACCACTCGTCTTCGCCTTCGGCGGCGGTGGTGGAACTGTCCGGAAGGCGAGTCATTCCCTTCTTGGACCATCCGGCCTCCCCAGTTGGGGCGGCCTTCCTTTTCTTATCTCCCCCAACTGCAGGGCGAGCATCTTCTTCTTCTTCCTCGTCTTCGGGGGAGGAGTGTGCCGCAGAGTCATCGGACGGTGAGTCTGATGACGCCTGGCGTCGGGAACTCTTTCGGGTTTCAGCATCTCCGTCGGGAGAGCGCCCGCAGTGTCTTCAGGCAAAGGGGCCAGACAGTTAATCTGCCCCGACGTCTCCACCCAGTCCTGTCAAAGGCATGGAGATCAGACCCCGCACATGATTAAGCTAGGGGAAATAAATATCCTACTGGACGTATTGAACTCACCGAACGCGCTAGGCGCTTTGCGCTTAGCCCGCGGTCCTCGGCGAGAAAAGGAGGGACCTCGGCGCCCTTGAGCAGCACCTTCCAGACGTCCTTGTGTGTCGTATCGAAGAGCTCGCTCAGAGTCTGGTGCTGGGCTGGGTCGAACTCCCACAAGTTAAAATCTCGTTGTTGACACAGGAGGATCCGGCGGATGAGCATGACCTGGACTATGTTGACAAGCTTGAGCTTCTTGCTTACCATACTCCGGATACATTTCTGGAGTCCATCTAGCTTCACCGATGAACCCCACGACAAGCCCTTCTCTTTCCAGGAAGTGAGCCGTGTAGGGAATCCGGATCGAAACTCGGGGGCCGCCGTCCATTTGGCGTCGCGCGGCTCGGTGATGTAGAACCATGTCGATTGCCACCCCTTTATGGTCTCCATGAAGGAGCCTTCAAGCCATATAACATTGGGCATCTTGCCCACCATGGCTCCGCCGCATTCTGCTTGTTGGCCTCCCACCACCTTCGGCTTGATATTGAAGGTCTTTAACCACATGCCGAAGTGGGGACGGATGCGGAGGAAAGCCTCACACACGATGATGAACGCCGAAATGTTGAGGACGAAGTTCAGGGCTAGATCATGAAATTGCAGCCCGTAGTAGAACATGAGACCATGGACGAATGGATGGAGGGGAAACCCCAGTCCACGGAGGAAGTGGTGGAGGAAAACTACCCTCTCGTGAGCTTCTGGGGTAGGGACGATCTGCCCCGCAGCGGGCAGCCGATGTGCGATATTCGCGGCTAAGTATCTGGCTCCACGCAGCTTCTTGATATGTCCCTCCATAACGGAGGAAGCCATCCATTTTCCTCCCGCTCCGGACATGTTTGGAGAAGGTTGAGGGAAAGGATGTGGACTTGGGTGTTGGAGCTCGAGTGCGCGAAAATGGATGAGCAAAGGAGGAAGAAGGCGTGGATGAAGAGGTGAATCCTTATCCCTTTATATGGGCGGACGAAACTATGCGTCCCCACTAGCCTGGTAAAACTCGCTTATCCCCCAAGCACCGTAATCGATGGCGCGGTTGGGTTACCCACGCCCGTATTGATGAGAATCCCGTGATAAGAGGACACGATCTCTCCTTTGACAAGACGTGTCAAGAAACTGCCTCGCGTTATGTGCGGGGCTAGTCAAAGGAAACGGTTCGAATAATCACCGGGCCATGACATAATGCCGTGTTGCCAAAACAAGTCAGCAAATTAGATTTTTGGAAATACTATTCTCTCTACGGTGGTATGTGGAGCTTATTTTGCAGGGTCGGACACTATCCTTGTATTCAAATTCTTCCGTGATGTTACCATCCGCCTAGACGCACAGTTAACAACAACAACAACAACAACAACAACAACAACAACAACAACAACAACAACAACAACAACAACAACAACAACAACAACAACAACAACAACAACAACAACAGGCACACAAGGTTATGTCTACTTACCGGGTCAGGGTACCGCATGCCCATAACCTTCCCTAGTTGGAGGCACCAGTGAGAGGCACGGCAAAAGACCACATATGTCTACTTACCGGGTCAGGGTACCGCATGCCCATAACCTTCCCTAGTTGGAGGCACCAGCGAGAGGCACGGCAAAAGACCACATTAGGGCCTTCCCAAAAAGGCAAATGTGGTTGCACTGGAGAAAGCCCGGTTCGGTGGCACCTAACCAACTTAATGACGGAATTTATCCCCAAAAGTATAATTGTGATAACTGATACTCCGATATCAACTATCAAACTATAATCCAAGTCATAGCAAAATCCAACAAATAATCCAAGCCTAATATCATCACCTCAAAATACTCCAAGGGTAGCACATCACTACTGTCATGATGAATCCGAAAACAATAATCCTACTACTCTAATAACAAGAATAAAGCTATTCGACTAAGATCCACATGTAAACATCATCTCCGAAAATAATACTCCAAGCAACAGAACAACAACTAGCATCATGAAAATAATCATGCTAACCACTAATAATCCAAAGGCAGCATGATATCCAAAGTAATACTCCAAAATATAATAACAGATACCATCATGAAAATAATCCTAATAGCCACTAAGAATCCAAAGGCACATGTCATCCACATAATCATCAAAATATAAGTCCTAGAACTCCAAGCAATATCATGGCAACACCAACATCAAAGCAATACTCCGAGAAATGCCATGAACAAATCATACATAGCTACTGCAATATTTTAAACAAGTTCGAATAACTTAAACCATGTCACTGCATTGCAATCATGCACATGGAGGGTGTGGCTCGCCTGGGGATGAAGAAAACACCGGGAAGTAGCGCAGAAAGATCGCGGAGAGAATCGCCGGAAAACTTTCTCTCTCGGAGGGGGCTGATTAAACATAAGGGCAAAATGGTCATTTTAAAATTTTCAAAACATCATGAAAATGTTACCAACAGAATGGTCTCGACAAAATGAAGAAGTGGGCTTTGGAATCACCTCATTTGGAGTTGTGGTTAAAAAGATAAGAGTGTTTGACTGCCAGGGACCCATCTGTAAGAAAAATCTTTACAAACTGGGCCTGGACAGAAAAACAGAAAGCGTACTTTAGAGAATATGTCTTCGCATGAGAGAAAATGCATTCCTGGCTGAAAAAGATAGGAAATACGCTTTTCGAAAAGAGGAAACGTATTTTAGGCCGAAACTGAACAAAATACGCTTTCCAACTAGGAAGACGTATTCCCAGGAATACGCCTCCACTTATCCAGCATGGCAAGGCGGGGCCGGGTGGCTTAGAGGCTTACAGGTGGGACCCACCTTATCCATCGCTCTCCTCCTGGCTCCTTCTTCTTCTTCCCGACGTCGTGCTGAGGCAGAGACGAGGCCGGCCGCCCCGACGACAACCACCAGTGACTCCGTCCACCTCCCGTGCCGTGCTGCCTACCGGCAAGATCAGCAGGCCGAGCCGCGCCATCCTGGACCATCCAGACACTCTGGGGAGGTCGGCATCGAGGAGAGTTGCAGCTGCAGCGGACGGGGCTTCGGCCAGAGACGGGGACGGCGCCACGAGCTGCTCCGGGGACGAGGCGAAGACATGGGGAGGATCCAGGAGGTCCGTGAAGTGCTTTGGAGGTGGAGGAACGGAGAGAAAGGGGCTGCACTGCCCGAATTTAGGAGGGGGCCGGTGACGGGCACGGCGGCCATGGGAGGAACAGAGAGCTCCTCTAGCTCGTTTGGGTGGTCGGGGAGGCCTAGAGGGGAGAGGTGAGGAGGATGGTGCGGTCGAGGGAGCTCGGGGTGGCTTATATAGCCGAGGGGAGGGGGAGTCGAGCTATCGTCGCCGCGGACGCGTGGCCGGCGTCGCGGACGCGTGTGCTCGTGCATGGGCTCGAAGGCAGGCGACGAGGGAGGCACAAGGGAGACTCTCACAGGGCAGAGGCGGCCAACGGAGAAGCAGAGCAAGAAGTCAAGCGCCATTTAAAGATCGGTCGGCCAAAGTGCGCCCGTGGGCGCTCGGTGGCGAGCGTCGGTGGGCGTCGGTGAGGGGATTTTACGGAGAGGGAAAGAGGTCCAAGAGGATGGCGACAACGCGGTAAATCTACTAGACATGCTCGCACTCGCTGAGACGCTGAGCAGAGGAGGGGCCCGAGCAAGAAGTCATTATGGACACGGCCATTGCATGCCAAATCGGTGGTCACCGCGGAGACTGGCGAGGAGAAGATGCCAAGGGTTGGCAAACGCTGTCTAGGGCGTAATCCATCCAGGGGAGGTTGCAACCGCGATGGTAGTTTGGTTAAAATTGCTATGGTTAACTGGCAATCATCCTCTGAAGTTTACTGCAGTAAACTTGGGTGACCACTAGTGATCGACAGGAAGGGTTTTGAAGCCATAGAGTTTGTCTGTGAGGCTTAGGGTAAGAAGGACTTTCATCCTGGTAAATTTGAGAAGATTGGGATAAAGATTTAATGCAGTTGCTTAACAACCACATAATCTAGTCAGAAACTAGATTAGGATGATGCACTCACATGTAGTACCAAATTGAGCTGAAATTTGGCAAGGCTTAGTGATTTGATCATAGTAAGATGCTGTAGAAATTTCATACCAATTGGATTTACCAAAATGGTACTTGCTTCACAAAGATCTTTACTGACCAGAATCTTGCAAAAATTCTAAAAAACACTGGTTTGGTGAAATGGTTCCAAATTTGGTGGAGAGAAGTTATTTTGGTAGGAGAATGCTCTGGTAAATTTTCAGGAAAATTGAAGCAATATAAAATATACCTGCTTCACAACCTGAAAATATTGACAGAATCAAAGATTTGATGTTGTGCTCACATAGATGATTGGGTGGGGATCAATTTTGTAGGAGAGCAATGATATTAGCACAAGAAGAGGCATGCAAAATTTTAACTCATTTGGGTAAACCTAGCTAGCACTTCATTCACAAAGGCTTCCCTCAGACAGGAACTTTGAAAAATCACTGAGGAAGTTTGGCTAGGCAAATAAAGTTTCATTTTGTCACAGGGTAATTATTTGGATGATATATCATGTCAAAAAAGTTTGGGGGCAAATGGGAAAAGATAAATAGCACTTGCTTCACAATGTGACATTTAGGACAGAATAGGAAATGAATTTATTGGGCATGATGAGAAATATGGCCAATGAAATATTTTGACATATTTGAGGAAGATATGACCCAAACAATTTATAAGAATTATTTGGGGATTTTTGGATGGACAGAAATATAGGTTGCTTCACAACCTAAGGCAGATAGGATTATTCCTTTAATAGGAAAAAGGAATTTTCTCTAGAAAAGAAATTAGGGTTTGGTCACACAGTGGAGTGAAATGATCTTGGCAAAAAATTTAGGATGATGAGCCACTTGGGATGGCAAATGAGGATGATTTCCCAGGTGACAAGGTCACAGAACCACTCCAAAAAGAAAAACAGAGCAAAAACCAATAAATCAAAAAGAAAAAGAAAGGGGCCAAAATCCAGGCTGTTACATAATTCCATCGTAGACTTGCTTGACGGTGATGGGTTGAATGAGATTTATCATGTAATCAAGTTAGTTTTGTTAGGGTTTGATCCCTAGTATCCATTATGTTCTAAGATTGATGTTGCTATGACTTTGCTATGCTTAATGCTTGTCACTAGGGCCCGAGTGCCATGAATTCAGATCTGAACCTATTATGTTTTCCTGAATATATGTGAGTTATTGATCCTATCTTGCAACTCAATAGTCACCTACTATGTGTTATGATCCGGCAACCCCGAAGTGACAATAATCGGGACCACTCCCGGTGATGACCGTAGTTTGAGGAGTTCATGTATTCACTAAGTGTTAATGCTTTGGTCAGGTACTCTATTAAAAGGAGGCCTTAATATCCCTTAGTTTCCAATAGGACCCCGCTGCCACGGGAGAGTAGGACAAAAGATGTCATGCAAGTTCTTTTCCATAAGCATGTATGACTATATTCGGAATACATGCCTACATTACATTGATGAACTGGAGCTAGTTCTGTGTCACCCTATGTTATAACTGTTGCATGAGGAATCACATCCGACATAATTATCCATCATTGATCCATTTCCTACGAGCTTTTCACATATTGATGTTTGCATAGTTACTTTTTCGTTGGCACTATTACAATTACTACAAAACTGCTATTGTTACTTTTGCCACTGCTACTGTCGGTGTCAAAACCGGCGGATCTCGGGTAGGGGGTCCCGAACTGTGCATCTAAGGCGGATGGTAACAGGAGGCAGGGGACACGATGTTTACCCAGGTTCGGGCCCTCTTGATGGAGGTAATACCCTACGTCCTGCTTGATTTTTCTTGCTGATATGAGTGTTACAAGAGTTGATCTACCACGAGATCGTAGAGGCTAAACCCTAGAAGATAGCCTATGGTATGACTGTCTCTATGTCCTACGGACTAAACCCTCCGGTTTATATAGACACCGGAGGGGGCTAGGGTTACACAGAGTCGGTTACAAGGGAGGAGATCTACATATCCGTATTGCCAAGCTTGCCTTCCACGCCAAGGAAAGTCCCATCTGGACACGGGACGAAGTCTTCAATCTTGTATCTTCATAGTCCAGCAGTCCGGCCAAAGGATATAGTCCGGCTGTCCGGAGACCCCCTAATCTAGGACTCCCTCAGTAGCCCCTGAACCAGGCTTCAATGACGATGAGTCCGGCGTGCAGTATTGTCTTCGGCATTGCAAGGCGGGTTCCTCGTCCGAATACTCCATAGAAGATTTTGAACACAAGGATAGTGTCCGGCTCTGCAAAACAAGTTCCACATACCACCGTAGAGAGAACAACATCTTCACAAATCCAATCTGCTGACACGTTTTGACAGCATGACATCATGGCATGGCCCGGTCATTATTCTAACCGTTTTTCTCAACCAGCACCGCACATATCGCGGGGCGGTTTTCTTGACATGTCTTGTCAAAGCAGATATCGTGTTCCCCTTATTACGGGATTCTCATCAATACGGACGTGTGTAACCCAACCGTGCCATCAATTACGGTGCCTGGGGAATAAGCGAGTTTACTAGGCAAGTGGGGAGGCACATCGCCTCTTACGCCCTTATAAAGGGACAAGGATCCACCCCTTTCACCCACGCCTTCTACCTCCTTGCTTATCCATTCTAACGCACTCGAGCTCCAGCGCCTAAGTTCGTGTTCTTCTTCTCAAAACACTCCAAGCATGTCCGGAGCAGGAGGCAAGTGGATGGTCTCCTCCGTTACGGAGGAGCACATCGCAAAGTTACGGGCAGCCGGATATCTGGCTACGGATATCGCACACCGGCTGTCAGATGCAGGGTAGATCATCCCTACGCCCGAACCCCATGAGAGGGTAGTTTTTCTTAACCATTTCGTCTGCGGACTGGGATTTCCCCTCCACCCGTTTGTCCGCAGGCTCATGTTTTACTACGGGCTGGATTTTCATTATCTGGCTCCCAATTTCATCCTCAACATCTCGCTGTTTATCGTTGTGTGCGAGGCCTTCCTCCGCATCAGGCCCCACTTCGGCCTATGGCTGAAAACCTTCAATGTCAAACCGAAGGTGGTGGTCGGTCAGCAAGAAGAGTGTGGAGGCGCCATGGTGGGCAAAATGCCTAACGTCACCTGGCTCAAGGGCACCTATGTGGGTACCATAAAGGGGTGGCAATCGGGGTGGTTCTACATCACCGAGCCGCGCGACTCCAGCTGGGTGGCGGCCCCAAATTTCGATCCAGAATCCCCACGCGGCTCACCTCCTGGAAAGATAAGGGCATGTCCTGGTATTCTTTGGTAGAGCTGACCGGACTCCAGACCTGCATCAGGAACATGATGAGCAAGAAAATCAAGCTCGTCAACATGGTCCAGGTCATGCTCTTCCGCCGGATTCTCCCGTGCCAACAACGGGCATTCAATTTGTGGGAGTTTGACCCGGCCAAGCACCAGACGCTGCGAGAGCTCTATGACACGACGCACGAGGATGTCTGGAGGGTGTTGTTCAAGGGCGTCGAGGTACCTCCTTACCTCACTGAGGACCGCGGACTCGGCGCAAAGGGTCGCGCCAATCCGGTAAGTTTTTATATCTCACAGTGTATTTATTTGCCCCAGTTTAAATCATGTGCGGGATCTAAGCTTCCATGTCATTAACATGATTGGATAAAGACAGCGGAGCAGCTTGATTGCCCAGCCCCCCTGCCTGAAGATCCTGCAGATGCTCTCCTGACGGAGATGCTGGCTCCGGCACCTTACGAGGTGCCGGTGAAGAAGACCAAGAAGAAGGCCACGGGGACTCGAAAGGGTCTCCGGCGCAAGGTCGTATCGGACTCATCGTCCGATGACTCCAACGCGCACTCCTCCCACGAAAACGAGGAGGAGGAGGAGGAAAGTTCTCCCCCCCAGCCGGGGGAGGCAAGAAAAGGAAGGCCGACCCAACCGGGGAGGCCGAAGGGTCCAAGAAGGGAAGGACCCTCCATCCGGACAGCTCCACCATGGCCGCCCACAGCAACGACGAGTGGTTCCCCAGGGACAAGCCCCTGGCGAAGTCGTAAGTATCCGGATATCATAGTAATTCATGGTATGTTTTATTGCACTGCTTCTACTCACGCCGAATATGATTATGCAGCCCGTCCCGAGCCCGTATCGACGTGTCTTCATCGGACGGTTCTTTGGACTCATCGGATACGAACAACGATTCACTTCCGACCGCCTCCACCCCTTGCCCTGTGGACAACGTCGAGGTGTTGTCTCAAAAGGCACCGAGCCAAGGGTAGGTAGTCCTCGAGGCGCCTCAAGGCGACCTTTCGGACCCTAGGTGCAAAGGGAGCAAAATTCCCCCGGGCTCCAAGTTCGGCCCCCGGCCGAACACTGCGCCGGAACCTTCGGTGGTTCCGGACTCCAGCAGGCGACTGCCCATTAAGAGGGGCAAGCCGCCCGTGCTGATGGCCTCTGTCCACCCAGAAGCACCGGACAACTTGTTGGAAGCACTTCGCGGCGCTTCCATCGACGAAGAGTACCGCTCTATCATGAGTGCGGTGATCGAGAAAGATCAGTCCGCCAAAAACGGACTGACCGAAGCTTGTGCAAACCTCCTAACAGGCTTTGAGGTAAGTAATGAAAATATAAGAAAATATTACCGCATGGACAGTAGCCCCTGATGCTCTATTCGGCGTTCGCAAAGAAAAGCCGAATAGAGGATCAAATGATAACTCAGGAGTCTAATCAGAATATGTCTATGTGTATGTGCAGGCTTCACTGTTGGCCGCTGCCGCACGTACTGCGGAGGTCTCCGCACTGAAGCAGGACCTGGAGCGGTCCGAGGACGAGCTCGGCCTTACCAAGAGGCAGCTCGAGGAGAGCAAAGGTAAGCAATACCTTTGTCTATATATTAAAAAGAAGTTCGGGTGTAAAGTAATAGGATCATCATGCATTTGCCAGGGGCCACGACCGAAGTGGCGACCTTGAAGAAGGCGATGTCCGAGGCCGAAGACAAAGTGGCCAAGTAGCGCATTGAGCGGGAGAAGCAAGAAGCCCGAGTAGGCGAGGTGCAGCAAGAGCTTGAGGCTCTCGCCAAAAACATGAATCCTTGGAGCTTGACTCTAAGACGCGAGAGTCCGAGCTCACGCAGGGGCTTGAAAGCGCCCGGAGTGCCAAGGCTGAAGCCCACAAGGCCCTCCAGGAGATTGATGCATGAAGAAGATAGCAGCGGGTAAGGCATTCATTATGCAAAGCAAGCATGTGGAGGAAACTTTCCTTTTACTTACCCGAGTTCGGAGCTCTCCAGGGGCGTTCGCGGATCTTCCCCGCAGTGTACTGGATGCCACGGAGTTTTACCGAGCTCGGGAGGGGAGCTCGACGGAAAAGTTGTTCTGGTCTCAGTATGCTGGTACCGAACACCCAATGCCCTTGAGCGACCAGCTAAAGCAATTGGTAGAGCTTCACAAGGCGGCCGAACAGGCCATGAGGGGCCTTATAGTCCAGATGTGTCCTGGCGAGCCCCTGCCCGGCAGCTACTTCGGTCTGGTGAAGCGGTTTGTGGATGCCTGCCCACGGTTTGAAGTCATAAAGTGGTCCGTCTGCATCGAGGGTGCGCGCAGGGCTTTTGCCCGGGCAAAGGTGCACTGGGCGAAGCTGGACGCCATGAAGCTGGTGAAGGAGGGGCCGCCGGAGGGCAAGGAGCATCGCTGCCCTGAAATGTATTATGAGAGTGTCCTGAAGGGTTCCCACCTTGTGGCGGATGAATGTGCCAGGGATGTAATTTTTGAATGAACATGCTCATGTGATCCTGTGATGTGAAACGAGTTCATTTGTGCTATGCAACACTTTTTTAATTTAAAATATTACCTTCTGTGCGGCCGTTTACAATATCTGAGAGTTGGCCAGTCGTCGGCTTCTGCCCCCATGTAACTAGTACTGGGGTGTTCGGGATAAACCTGAGCACTCTTTACCCCAATTTTGGGTCCTTCAAGGGAGGTGTTCAGTGCAACGAACCAGGCAATCGGACTATAAGGCTTTATCACTCTCACTTAGCCATAGAAGTCTACAATTTTAAATTTTGGCGAAGCCCCTAGTATTCGGAAGGCCGAATTTGGGGCGCTATACACGCCTAAGCCGGGCAAGGCCGACTCCTCACCCAAAGCGGAAAAAGTCTTTAAGGACTTGAAACCTCTCGAACAGCGACCAGTCTCTCGCCTTATCATGACAGTCAGTTTTCGGCTTTCTCTACTAAGGTGCTCGTCCGGAAGAACCGGGACACAATCGCAGTAGTTCTCCCACCGCTACCTTAGCTGATATAGCGGAACGTAAGGTACCAAAGCATGGGAGCCGGGCAAACCCAACTATTGACCCAGGACATGATTCGGAGCTGATGCATATAATTCTATAAGTTCGGGGTGCCGCACTGTCGAAAGTGTTCGGACTTCTCACGCCGTATTATGGGGAAGCGAAAGCCCCTGGCGTACTGACCGTACCAGAGTGTACGGCTGCAAGTTGTTAAAAATGATCATATGTATATATAAAAAAGATGGGTAATGCAATAATAGACTGATGCTATGCATTGTTATTTAAATAATACGACGAAGCGTATTGGTACAAGTAGTGCAATAAGCAGAAAGTAGGACTATTTGACATGTCCTATCCAAGGGCAAGCTGCGTATAGTAGAAAGTGGGTATATCGATTATTATTAGAGACCACCTGAGGGTTCCCGTGTACATCTTAGCTTCTTGGCTCCTTGGTTTTTCCTTCCCATAATGTGTCCGGCAACCGTACTGCCGGAAAGGGATTCCAGAGAGTTAGGTCCTGAAAGAGAAAAAATGATAAAGGTATATAGCCCCTAGGGCGGTTAAGCCGCATTGCGGGACGTGCCCACATCGTGCCCCGCCTATGTCCATGGTATTTTCAGTGCATAATTATGTACGCGCGGCACGGATTTCGTCGCTTGACTGGGACTGGGACGGGGGCCGAATTGCTAGGCGAGCTCTGAACGTGCCAGGCGATCCTGTTGCAGTTTACTCCGGACTCGCTTCAAGGTGTCCGGGGGCTATATCGCCGAATTAGTGGTTTGCCTTAAAAGGCTGCTTTGTGCTTCTGCTGCGAGGGTCGCAGTGAGCTCCTCCGTGCGGAGCGAGTGTTCTGTGTTTCCATTCACTGTTATGACCCCCCTAGGTCCTGGCATCTTGAGCTTGAGGTATGCATAATGCGGTACCGCATTGAATTTTGCGAATGCGGTTCGCCCGAGTAGTGTGTGATAGCCACTTCGAAACGGGACGATATCGAAGATTAACTCCTCGCTTCGGAAGTTGTCCGGAGATCCGAAGACCACTTCCAGTGTGATTGAGCCCGTGCAATGGGCCTCTACACCTGGGATTACGCCCTTAAAGGTGGTTTTGGTGGGTTTGATCCTTGCGGGATCTATACCCATTTTTTGCACTGTATCCTGATAAAGCAGGTTCAGGCTGCTGTCCCCATCCATAAGGACTCGAGTGAGGTGAAATCCGTTGATGATGGGGTCTAGGACCAGTGCGGCGGATCCGCCATGACGGATACTAGTGGGGTGGTCCCTGCGATCAAAGGTGATTGGACAAGCGGACCATGGGTTGAACTTTGGGGCGACAGGCTCCATCGCATAGACGTCCCTTAGTGCACGCTTCCGCTCCCTCTTGGGAATGTGGGTTGCGTATATCATGTACACCGTCTTCACTTGTGAGGGGACCCCTTCTGTCCTCCCGTGTTTGGCGGCCGGGGCTCCTCCTCGTCATTGTTATGCAGCCCCTTGTCCTTGTTTTTGGCATTTAACTTGCCGGCCTGCTTGAACACCCAGCATTCTCTGTTGGTGTGATTGGCTGGCTTGTCGGGGGTGCCGTGGATTTGACACAAGTGATCCAGTATGTGATCCAAACTGGACGGAGCCGGAGTACTTCTTTTAAATGGATTTTTTCGCTGACCGGATCTAGGGCCTCTAAATCCGGCATTGACTGTCGTATCATCGGTGTTATCGGCGTTGTTGCGGCGCTTTGGTATGTTACGACGTGGTCTGCCGTTGGCATATTTGGTATCCGAAGTGCCCGGATTCCTTGATGTGTTGTTGCTGCGAGCCAGCCAGCTATCCTCGCCCGTGCAAAACCGGGTCATGAGTGTTGTGAGGGCTGCCATAGACTTCGGCTTCTCCTGGCCAAGGTGGCGGGCAAGCCACTCATCACGGATGTTATGCTTGAATGCATCTAGGGCCTCTACATCCGGACAGTCGACAATTTGGTTTTTCTTCGTCAGGAACCGTGTCTAGAATTGTCGGGCCGATTCCCCTGGCTGCTGAGTTATATGGCTCAAGTCATCAGCGTCCGGTGGTCGCACATAAGTGCCCTGGAAGTTGTCAAGGAATGCGTCTTCCAAATCCTCCCAATTGCCGACGGAGTCTGCTGGCAAGCTATTCAGCCAATGCCGAGCTGGTCCTTTGAGTTTTAGTGGGAGGTACTTAATGGCATGCAGATCATCACCGAGAGCCATGTGGACGTGAAGGAGGAAATCCTCAATCCATACAGCGGGATCTGTCGTACCATCATACGATTTGATATTTACGAGTTTAAAACCCTCCGGGAATTTGTGATCCATAACTTCATCAGTGAAGCATAAGGGGTGTGCGGCGCCTCTGTGCCGGGCTATATCACGAGCAGCTCATATGAGTCTTGTCTGTTGTATTTGGCCCGGCCAGATTTACCTTTAGTTTATCTGGTGCGACGGTCATCGTCCCGCGTTGGTGCGCGCCCCCGTGACCCGTATATTGACCTTGCATGTTTTGCCCTGCTGTCCAATACATCTCGCAGGTCTAGTGTGTTGCCCTGGGCCTTGGTATTTTTGATTGAGTGGCGGCGGGGTGCGGGCTGAACTTCGGGCTCAAATGCCTCTCTGGCTCGGCCACGCGGTGGCCGGTCAGCCGCATCGCACACTGGTGATGGAGGTCTCAATGCTTCCTCCTCAAGGTGAGGTAGCAACATGCGTTTTGGGTGACTCTTGGAGGGGCGCTCGAGTTCGAATTCCTCGGCCGCAAGGACTTCGGTCCATCTGTCTGCTAGCAAGTCTTGATCAGCTTGAAGCTGTTGTTGCTTTTTCTTCAGGCTATTTGCTATGGCCATAAGCCGGCTCTTGAAGCGCTCCTGCTCGACGGGATCCTCGGGCACGAAAAATTTGTCGTCGCCGAGGCTCACCTCGTCTTCGGAGAGAGGCATGTAATTGTCCTCCTCCGGTTCTCCATATGCTGCCTGCTCTGGACGTCTAGCTTGTTCATCCTCCGGCTCTACATCGTGCTAGAGGGGATTGTGGTTGTCTTCGGCACTATCCGGAGTGTTATTGTCTTTTGTGCCGGTATCACTACTTTGCTGTGGCGGGACTTAGAGCGGCGCCGCTGAAGTTGGTGCTTGGGTTGCTTCTTGGAGGGGTCATCCTCCGTTGTCTCGTCGCCATTGCCTTCTTTGGGGGTGTCCACCATGTATATATCATATGATGAGGTGGCGGTCCAGTGCCCTGTGGGCGGTGGTTCCTATTCATCTCCTGCATCGTCGTCCATATCGTCGATTTCTTCGGAGTCGAAGTCGAGCATGTCGGTTAAATCGTCGATAGTGGCTACTAAGTGCGTGGCGGGTGGGCAGCGAATTTCTTCGTCGTCCGCATCCCATTCTAGACGGACATAGTTCGGCCAAGGTTCTCCTGACAAGGAGAGAGATCTTAATGAATTTAGCACATCGCCGAAAGGAGAGTGCTGAAAGATATCCGCGGAGGTGAACTCCATGATCGGTGCCCAGTCGGATTCGATGGGCACGAATGCAGGCGGCTCGGAGTCCGTGGCCGAAGACGAATCCACTGGTTCGGCGATACGGCTCTCGTAAGGGGTGATGTCAGTATCCGGCTCCATCGCCACTGACAGTGCGGCCTCCGTGGCGGGGCCAATCCCTCTGTCCTCTGTAACACCCCTAGTGTCATGCTACAGTAACCCTCTGTGATTAAGCCTAATCTTTTGGCTAAAGAATGCTTAATCACATCTGTTCAATATCTCTTTTCAACTCCCATCTGAATTCAAATTCAAATCATAAGTGAAACTTGAAGTTGCACAAAAGTTGCTGGAAAAATGTTCATCATTTAGCAAATATTCCAATGCAATTTGATGTAATTAAAAACGACATCACTCCTATGCTAAAATGGACACTAACATTTATAACAGTCCATTCCAGCAATTTAAAATGCAAATTCATTTATGAAAATTCCAAATGGATCTAAACCTCTCCCAAAAATAATTGTGGCAGTGCCTAAAAATGCACTGGACTTTTATGATCCAGTTTCACATTTTTCCTGAACCATTAAGGTCCCCAGATAAACTTTTTCCTCCTCTGGTAATTAAAGAAAAGAAAAAGAGAAGTAGAGG
>NC_041388.1:655578341-655579995 GCF_002162155.2 Triticum dicoccoides | reverse complement strand
CCTCACCGGGAGAGGATAAGGGCGACGCCTCAGGCTCCCCTCATCTCCCCTCACCCACTCACTCTCCCTGGACGCCCCCTCTCCCCTCTCTCCCTCTGGCCTCGCCCCCTTCTCCAGATCCACCTCGCCCCGATGCACTGTCGCCGCCACGTTGCTGCGCCACCGCATCCACCGGGCCCTCCTCGCCGCCCCGATGTGTCCACGAGCCCCGCAGCCGTCTGCTGCTTCGTCTGCACCAACAACCTCAAGGCGGGAGCCACCCCAGCGCTGGATCCGTCTTTATCCTGGACCGCCGTCGCCGCCGCTTTCGACTCCGGCCATGGCCACTGCGCTCCTGTTACTCGCCGAGCCTTCGTGCGCCCACCCAGTGAGCTCCTCCCCCTCTCCCTTCCCTCACGTAGGCCGCCTCCCTCTCTAGCTCGCTCGCCGCAACCGCCGTATCTCACCGTCACCCTGCTCCATCACCGTCGTGGCCACCGCTGCCGTGGCCCCCGTCCGAGCCCTCCATCATGCTCCTGGTGTTCCCAGGAGCCCGGCCAGCCCTTCCTCTCGCCCTCTCGTGCCCCCTAGCCCATTCCCGACGTGACTCCGAACGCCTCCGCCGCCCGTGCTCGCCGCCGATGGTTATTCCGGCCGTCCCCGGGCGAGCCACCACCACCACCCGACACGGCGTCGTGTGCGCGTTCGAACGGTGCCAACCGCACGCGAAACAGCCGCCCCTAGCGCGTTTCCGACGAGGCCCGAGCGGCTCCGCCGCGTTCTAACGTCGCCGGCGGCGAGACGCCGGCCGCCGCCGACGTGGCTGGGCGGGCCCGACCCCTGGCTCACTGCCAGTGGGCCTTAGGGGCCACGTTGACTGGGTTGACCCAGTCAACACGCTGACATGGCGGTACAGTGCCACTGACGAACCGGCCCCACCGCTTAAATAATAACTAAAATGTTTTTATAATTAAAAGTAATTAGTTTAATTAATTAGCCACTAACATGTGGGGCCCATCCGCTAATTAACCTCAGTTTAGTTTAAAATAAGCTCTGTTAAGTAACGGAGGCTGACAGGTGGGTCCCCCGTGTCAGTTTTGACCAGTCAACCGGACTGTTGAATGCTGACGTCACTCCTACGTCACGCTGACATCATATTCCTTTTCTGTTTTTTTAATAGTTTCTGAAAATGCTTTAATCTTTGAAAATGCATAGAAAATAAACCGTAACTCGGATGAAAATGTTTTCTACATGAAAGTTGCTCAGAACAACGAGACGAATCCGAATACGTGATCCGTTTACCTGTCAGATGCCTCTAACTATCTGAACATGGAACATTCCCCCTCCGGTCATCTGTCTGACACAGGTCCGGAACCGGGAAAACATCCCGGTTGAATTCCCCCTTCGCTAGTATCGCCTAGCACTGCGTTAGAACACCTCTAGCCCCGCTTATTGTCTTGTTATGCTATGTTTGCTTTGTATTTACTGTTTCTCCCCCCTCTTCTCTTCGGTAGACCCCGAGACCGATGCTGCCCCCTGTGATCGACTACGTCGACGACGACCCCTCCTTGCCAGAGCAACCAGGCAAGCCCCCCCCCTTTGATCATCCCGATATCGCCCATTCTATGCTCTCATGCTTGCATTAGATTTTACTACTGTTATTGTTTGCTCCTAT